>NC_084732.1:48161744-48441744 GCF_033978785.1 Entelurus aequoreus | reverse complement strand
CATTGTGTATGTGTGTGTGGACAGGGATAAGGTTAGGTGGGTTATATCCTGTGTAACCTTAGCCGGCTTAGAGTAGAGGTAGCCTTACATCGGTCAGATATAGTCCAGCGGCTGGTGCCAAAACCTCAAATATTTATACTCCAAAACCAGGAGGGTGTGCCTAGCCAAGGATTGTTTCGCCCTATCACAGTGAAAAAAACAACTGTTTAGATGCAAACAAGCAATCCTATCTGTCAAAGCCAACAACAGTCGTTGAGGTGTAAATTAACCTCATTAATTGAGGTATTGTGTGGCAGAGTAATCGCTGTGGATTCTGGTCACCTTTGTAGTATAAATATTTGGGGTTTTGGCACCAGCCGAAAGACTAGATCTGACCAATCGAAGTCCATGAGCATGAACCGATGAAACCTATTCGGATGAGTGGGGATACGTCTTCTAGAACAAACCAAACAGTCCAGTTGCGATAGATTGAATACTACTTTCTTTGATTGTTAGTGTGGCGATGCCCTGTGTCATCTGTTGGTGTGATCACACGATGCAGAGAACTATAGTCAAAGTGCAAGCAGGAGGAGGTCCCTTTATGAGACTGAACAAAATATAAACAAAACACTTTTGTTTATGCTCCCATTTTTTCATGAATTGAACTCAAAGATCTAAAACTTTTACTATATACACAAATTGACCTATTCCTCTCAAATATTGTTCAGAAATCTGTCTAAATCTGTGTTAGTGAGCTTTTTTTTTTGCCAAGATAATACATCCCACTTCACAGGTGTGGCATATCAAGATGCTGATTAAACAGCATGATTATTGCACAGGTGTGTCTTGGGCTGCCCACGATAAAAGGCCACTCTGAAATGTCCGGTTTTGCTTTATTGGTGGTCGGGGGGGGGGGGGGTGTCAGAAAAGCAGTCAGTATCTGGTACGACCACCATTTGCCTCACGCAGTGCAACACAGCTCAGGTTGTTGATTGATCAGGTTGTTGATTGCAGCCTGTGGAATGTTGGTCCACTCTTCAATGGCTGTGCAAAGTTACTGGATATTGGCAGGAACTGGAACACGCTGTTGTATACACCGATTCTCCAAAATATGCTGCTGCTGTTGTTATGTGCAGTGGTGTAGAACTGAAAGGTGTACAATTGGGGATAATATGTGGACCCTTTCAATTTAGAATCCTTCAATGTGATGAGATGTATGCATGTTGGTCCACTGTGGAGCCACAAGAAAAAAATGTACAGGACAATAGAATATTTTAACAGTTCACCTCACTTTCCTCTAATTATCCATTATCTTTAAAATTGGTGTGCAATTTTTCAGGTTTTCTGGCAAAATTGTTAGCCTCTATACAGAGATGACACATCAATGCCCACAATGTCACCCCAGGCATGTTAACATAATGTATACCCTCACCTGTATTCTTTCCACCTGCCTATAGTATCCAGGAGCCGTACTTATCAAGCTTCTTAGAGTGCCATTTTACACTTAAGTCCTGAGAATTTGCGAAATTTAGTCCTACTCTCAAACTTAAGAATAAAAGCTTTTTATCAACTTTCTTAAGTCTAAGAATCACTCCTACTCTCCACGATATTTAAGAGACCTTCAGAGGTGTCTTAAGTGGTTAGGAGTTGCCAGCAGGGGATGGCACTGAGGCGAGAGAGACGTGCGCGAACGTCCTTAAGGATGTCCTGGATTTGTTTGATGACGAGCAGCTGATCAAACGGTATCGTTAACAGAGCGGGTATTATTTTTGTCACAGATTTAATAATTTTCGATTCCTTGTTGATTTCTGCATGTGGCTGCAGTGGGCTAGTATATATAGAGCCACCCACACCAGTTTCAAATTAGTTGCCTAATTAATGAATTGGAAAGAAAATGTATGAGAGTAGCGTATGTGTGTGGCCGTGAGGTGAGTGACGTCAGTGAGTGTGTGGGCGAGAGAAGGGAGGGAGCGGTAGCGTGATTGCTGGCGGGGACTAGTTTGTTTTGTATTATTTTGTAGTTTATTGTCAAAATATACACTCCCATTGTCCACCTAAATATTTCTAAGATATTTCTTTATTCTTAGACAAGGGATTCCCTTCCGTGATTGGTCATTTCTATGGACACAGAAATGACGTCACCTAAAATTCCGTTTACGGCACATAGTAATGTCGTAATTCAGCTCTGAGTGTGACACTTAAGATTCAGTCCTACACTTCGCTGAAAGTGTGAGTAAGACGCTTGATAACTAACTTTTAAGTGCAGCTTTCAGCGAATAATTTATTTACTCTTAAGTCAACTCTTAGCAGACTTCTTAGGAGTAATTCTAAGAAGCTTGATAAGTACGGCCCCAGATCTCTTCAACTATTTCCTTCCTCACTGGGCCATCATCTGGTAAGTTTAAATTAAAAAAACTTTCTGTACGGTAAGCAATTACTAAGAAGCCTACCTTCCACCCTGCCTGCATTATTGCTTTTGTATAGGGAGAGAGTGTGGATGACCGCTTTCTTCAGGATGTGCCATTTTGTGGGCGGTCTTATTTACTTCGACAGCGTCTTCTCTCCGTCATTTCTGTTATAGCGGTGTAGCGTGCAAGGGCGGGAGTCAAAGAAGTGTCAAAAGATGGAGCTAACTGTTTTTATGACATTCAGATTTTACTACCCCTCAGCAAATGTAAAATTCGCAAATTCTGATTTCAGTTAGTTCTTCCATGAATAAATAAACACATGAATAATTGAAAGAAGCAACATAAATAAATAACATCACAAACATTTTCACTGGTACTTCTGTATATAGCGGCACCTGCATATTAATGATTAAAAAAACAGTGTGTAGCACTTTGAGACGCATTATTCACCCCGCTGCTTTAAAATAAATTAAATATATTAAAACTAAAATTTCTCTCAGATATACAACATTCTCAGCCATGACATGACAAGTCGGTTGAATTTATGACACACAAGGACAGTTTGGGAAGCAAATGATTGACCAGTCAGATGGAAGAGGAACAAGAATCAAACAGCAACAAGATCTTTGCAGAACTCAAAGATAAATACACATTTTGCGATATTTGCACAGAACATTGAGAAAAACATGTTTTATTACAGTACTACCTCAACTTAAGAGTGCCCCAACTTAAGAGTGTTTTAAGATAAGATGTCTTTCTGCTAAGTGTTTTGCTCAAAGTTGCAAGCAAACATTTACGTTACAAAGTTAAAGTTAAAGTACCAATGATTGTCACACACACACTAGGTGTGGTGAAATTAACCTCTGCATTTGACCCATCCCCTTGTTCACCCCCTGGGAGGTGAAGGGAGCATTGAGCAGCAGCGGTGGCAGAGCCCGGGAATCATTTCAGTGATTTAACCACCAATTCCAACCCTTGATGCTGAGTGCCAAGCAGGGAGGTAATGGGTCCCATTTTTATAGTCTTTGGTATGACTCGGCCTGGGTTTCAACTCACAACCTACTGATCTCAGGGCGGACAGTCTAACCACTAGGCCACTGAGCATCCCCACCATTATTAGTTGATGTATAGCAAATGTCACAATGAGCCCTGTACGATCTGCTCTAAACATCTGGTCTTACTAGCTAGTATTAGCTTGTAGCTAGAGATGGACATACCTTTTTGTTTTCTAACTATGGGAAGGAATAAAATGAGTGTGAAGGACAGTGTTGAGAAGAAGTGGATGATTGTTATTGAAGTAAAGAAAGAAATCATCAAAACATAACAAACTTGCTTGTCTGCACCATACTGAAGCAGAATAAGTCTAACTAACTAACTAACTATATTAACTATATTAACGGCATATATTTAACCACGAATATAGGAAAAAGCTGCTGATGTTGTGTTTGATGGAGAAGCAGCTGTAAGGAGATACCATGGAAGTTTATTCGCCAAGGTAAATGCTGTACATTATTACTACTTCACTTCATTAAACTGCTGTAGTTGTTTGTAGTACTTTCTATTGTATTATTTGTATACAATATTTCTTACCTTGGGGGGAAGCACCAATTCAATGTATTTTAATCAGTTTCAATGGAAAACAATGATTTAAGACAAGTGTTTTGATTTGAGAGCTCGGACACAGAGCCATTTAAGCTCATAAATTGAGGTACTACTGTATAATTAAAAAAATAAATAAATAATACAGTAGTCCCCCAAAATGAGTCACAATTGAAAGAGTCGTTGCTACGGTGATATATTAGCCAAGACTTAACTTGGATTATACATGTAATAAATACGTTTGTACATAGCACATGTGGCATGGATATGACAACAAATGGATTAAAAACAATTTCACACTAATATGAGGATAAAATCGTCTCATCAAATAATCATCTCCATTTTCAACTCATAATAATGAAGAAAGGGTTTCCTGTATTAATGTGCTATTCTCCCAAAAGAAGGTGGTAGAGATGGCGCCCATATTGAATGAGGAATGAAAGACTGATTACAGAGATGATATTAGAATAAAAAAAGAGCACATCAACAAACAGAGGAAGAAGTTAACCTTTGTCCTCTGTTGGGCTTCTTATACACAAAGCTCATTATGGGATACCGTTAACATGCTTCCTAAGCACAAAATGTTAATTAAAAACACAAGGCGCGCATGCATTTTAACGCCTTTGAATGCCATGGACAGAAAAAAACTAATTTCCTCTGTGCTTTTGTTGATTGCGGTCTAATGCGGTGCTGAACTTAATTAGAACCCTTTCATGTGATGTGATGAGGGGGGTGACCGCATGGCACCGCGCCACCTGCTCCCCCCTCCTCTTCACAGCAAGTGTAATCACCGTCATTGCTGCTCAACAGTTTGACAGTTCAGGGTGAGAGTTTTGTGCCGCTTTTTTTATCACTCACTATATCCCGTTTGTGTGTGCCACCAGAGTCTGGTTCTGTCCACCTATGAATGACATGGCTGTGGAATGTTCCTAACCCCCACCTGCAGGCCCATTTTTTACCAGCTTTATGAAGCTGGTTTCTTGAAAGTCCAGTAAGGTGAGAGAATTAGGACACCCCATGCAGTAAATGGCTCAAAATGCTTTTAAAGACATGTTACGTAACACAGGTATCCTCAAGTGTTAGACAGATGGTCAATGGCTTGTGTTTATGTTGATTTTGAATATGGAAACAAGATTACACAACAATACAGCACATACCTGTATGTACAGTGTCAAACAAAGTCCCAAAAAGTAGTAGGATGAAACACAGATTTTTTAATTCTACCCTTTCTCCCTTGGTCGCATATAATATAAATAATATAATAATAATAAAATAATATTATTAAAATCCCCTGAGGAGCAGGGAAACCTGCTAAACAGGCTTGTAGGGATGAAATAGCCTCTGTGTTTTTTTCTGACATAACGTATATTCTGTTTATATATATAAATATATATATATAAATATACATATAAGATTCTTCTTTGTACTTTGTAAACACTTTAAGTTTTTAATTGTTTTAACTGGATCATAGTGGTAAATTGCATGAGTTTTGTACCTAATCCATTGTATAATTTAACTCCACATAATTTTATACTGAACATTCTAAGTATTGAACGCGCATATAAATGTTTTAGATAAAATGTTTCCCTAAGGTTATATTTCTCCTCCTTTGTTGAGAAGAGTTGTAGTACATTGTTAGGTATAATATTACGCTTTGCTTTATACTGTAAATTCTGGACTATAAGCCGCTACTTTTTTCCTATGCTTTGAAGCCTGCGACTTATAAAACGGTGCGGCTATTTCATGGATTTTTTGGTAATGGCCATAACTCAAATAGTTTTCATAGAACACCGAGCAAATACAATGAACGAGTGTGGTATTGTTTGTGCTATGGCTTCATCTTTTGGATGAGTTTGCTCACTGCAATTGCTGTGGGGTAAACGTCTACAGCATTGCCTGCTGTCTTAAGCTTTAAACTGAAAGTACAAATGTCGTTCCGCGTTCTAGTGAAAGTACAAATGTCGTTCCGCGTTCTAGTCCTCCATTGTGTTTCTACTCGTATAGATTCTTCATTTATCACTCCAGCAAACGGTTGTATGTTTACAATATAACTAAAACTATTCATATTTACTAAACCGTCCCATGTGTGATGTCTGTAGAAGTGTTTTCATGCATATTTGTACGTGCTATCACAATGTAATCAAGCAAGCATTGTTAGCATATGCTAATACATTGTGTCTGTGTTTCAGATTCACAAATTCCTCAGTAAATTCACCACAACGTCATCGTTTAGTTATTGATTCTGTTTATATGAATGGAGAGTTAGCTTCTGCAGCTAGTGGGTCCATGAAGATGACTTCTGTTTTGTTTGATCAGCTGTTTTACTGCCGTGTTACAGGCACCTTTTGGAAACAATAAAGGTATGTAAATTAACATTTACGGAATATTTCTGTATAAATAACTCATTTTACAGCGTATACTGTATATCTGCGGCGGTGCAGCCAATATATAGAAAACATGTTTTATTTTCTAAAATTTAGTGGATGCGGCTTATATACCGGTGCATTCTATATGTAAATTATTTTAGCTGTTTATAGTTGTACCGGATCATTGAGTTTCAGTATTTTTAATTAACCAATAAAGGCTTTGTTATATTTTAGGTTAGTGAAGTGAATGATATTTATATAGCGCTTTTCTCTAGTGACTCAAAGCGCTTTACATAGTGAAACCCATTATCTAAGTTACCTTTTTAAACCAGTGTGGGTGGCACTGGGAGCAAGTGGGTGAAGTGTCTTGCCCAAGAACACACCAGCTGTGACTCGGATGGCAGAGGCGGGGAATCGAACCTAGAACCCTCAGGTTGCTGGCACGGCCGCTCTACCAACGCAGCTGCGCTGCTTAACTGACCTTTTCTTAAGGCAGTTGGTGACTGAAGTGTACTTTTAAAATTATTATTCAAAAATATTTCCCCCATATTTCCACGCAACTTCGATATGCAGGCATAATAGTTGGTCACTTAGTCTCTGCTCCTGCAGACGTTTTTCTTGATGGCAACCACACTTGCTCTAGTGTTACACAACTGTGCTTGTCATTCAAACCCCTACCGAATATTGTGGTGATTCAATTAACACCCTAAAGTTACAGTTAAGGTTTTTACAGCATGTTGAGCTTTGTGAGAAGTTTCAAGTCAATGCAACTTAATGGGTCAAATTTTTAACAGTGTCACCATGTCGTATTTGTCCGAAAAATGATTACACATGCAACACCGAAGGCAAATGTTCAGTAGTAGAAGTGTTAGCTTACATAAATAGTAAAGATCCAGTCATGTGGGGGGGAAAAACACTTACCACAATTTGGTTTACTTCTGTAAAATATATATGTTTTCTATTCCTTTTGTCCAAAATGTCAGTACCAATTGTTGGTAACTGCATTTTCACTTATCAGTCTACAGGTAATGGTCACCTCATTTAGGTGGAAATACATTGTAACAATTGACCATGCGTTGAAGATGAGAAATGATTCAATGTTGTTGAAAGTGAGAATGTTGCACTCAGGAATATTACAATGTTGCACTGTACTATACAAAGCTTGGGCATTTATTGCTAAAGTCAACTGAACTGAAATCTTGTTCAACCAACCTTAAAAAGACAGAACAAATCATCTAGTGCAGTGAGTCTCAAACGCAGTGATGTGCTGTCAGGGCCAGCAAGGCCTTCTCTGCTGGCCTAATGTAACCAAAAATCATGATCATAATTAAAGATAAAATAATTTTTTGAATTTACTTTCCCTAAATATTTAAAAGTATTCATATTCTCTTCATGTCATATTATGCTCCTTCCAGTGCTGTTGTTTTTGGTTTTAGTTTGTATACAATGAGAATTCAGCTAGCTTATGTTGCCACGCTGTACCAAATCTGCCAGACGCCTTCAGAATCAACAATGCGGGCGTCTGTGCACTGTAAGGGATCTGTGACATACAGTTGATAGACAATTGCGATAGCCAATCAGATCACGAGTTGTTGTCAGTAAGGCCTTCTAGCTGGCCTCACGTTGGACGTGACATTTACATGTCCTGTGATTGGATACTCACTGGGACCGTTAGCGGATGCATTTGAGAACACAGAGTTGAGAGACAGTTGCGATAGCCAATCAGATCACAAGTTGTTGACAGTAGCTGTTCTGTTACAACTAAAAGCTGTAAACTCTTGTTGTTAAAGTGTGTCATGCTTGTCATTTAATTAACATTGTTACATGTGTATTTGTTGCCATCATGTGGTCAGGGCAGTTAATATATATTTGATAAGTGTGTACTTTAAATCAAACTTTATTGACCACTATAAAAGTGGGTGACATTGTTATCACCAGGAAAGATGAGGTCACCTACCTAGGTTCCATTCTAGCGGCTAATCTTTCTTGTGATAAAATGGCAACCAAGGTAATCAAAAAGGTCAACCAACGAACGAGACTTCTCTATAGAATCTGTTCTGGTCAACAAAAGAACCATGAAGATTCCTGCGGGAACTCTCGTTCAACCCTTTTTCGATTACGCATGCACCTCCTGGTACCCTAGCACCTCCAAAACCCTCAGATCTAGACTCCAAACATCCCAGAACAAGCTAGTCAGGTTACTTTTAGACCTCCACCCCAGATCACACCTCACCCCAACCCACTTTGGAGAAGTGGGCTGGCTCAGGGTGGAGGACGGAGTAAAACAACTTGCACTGAGCCTAGTCTATAAAATCCGCTACACCTCCCTGATACCGAAGTACATGTCAAACTACTTCCTTAACGTAAATGACCGCCATAACCACAACACCAGAGGGAGCTCCACTAACCACGTTAATCCCAGATTCCGATCTAACAAAGGTCTAAACTCATTCTCTTTCTATGCCACATCAATGTGGAATGCACTCCCAACAGGTGTAAAAGAAAGTGCATCTCTATCCTCATTCAAAACCGCACCAAAACAACACCTCCAGGCAACTTCAACCCTAAACTAACACCCTCCCTTCCACATCATACCTCTTCGGATTGTAAATAATCAAATGTAAATAATCAAATGTAGACACTTTTTCTTATACTTTCTGATCTCTCTCTCTATGTCCACTACTTGCTGTACATATCCTACCAAGTCAGTCCTACACTGTTCCAATGTCCATTTCCCTGATGATGCAATTGTTGATGACTGAAGTGTTGATACCAACCAATCCTAACCCCCCCCCCCCCCCAACCACCCCCCCTCCATATCCCACACCCCGGATTGTAAATAATGTAAATAATTCATTGTATATACTCTGATGATTATCTTGTGTGAAGACTGTATTAGGAAAATAGTATATATCTGTAAGGAAGAGTTCTATGCCTCCCTGCACTCCGCCATCAGCAAAACACCACTCACTGACAAGCTCATCCTTCTAGGGGATTTTAACGCAAGAGTGGGCTCGGACAGTGTACTGTGGAGGGAAGTGATGGGTCGGCATGGTGTTGGTAAGCTCAACAACAATGGTCTCCATCTTCTCACTCTATGTTCTGAGCATCAACTGGTCATCACAAACACCTTGTTCCAACTGAAGAACAAGTACAAAACATCCTGGCAACACCCTCGCTCTAAACACTGGCATCTCCTAGATTACACCATCACCCGCCACGCGGACAGGAAGGAGGTGCGCATCACTAGGGCCATGCGTGGAGCTGACTGTTGGACTGACCACCGCCTGATCAGAACAAAGATTGACTTAGAAATACGTCCTCAACAGAGAAAAACACCACCTTCCAAGAGGCTCAACTGCGATGCACTGAAGTCCACGCACTCCGTCAACCAGCTCAGGAAAAAGGTAGCAGATCAGCTGTTCAAGATTCCTGAAGTACCACCAGATCTGGACACTGGACCTACCTGGAGCACCCTACGCAATGCCCTCCACCAGGCGGCCGTGGAGTCTATAGGGTACACCAGAAGGCGACATCAAGACTGGTTTGACAATAGTGCGCCAGGAATCTATGACCTGCTTCAGGCAAAACACAAGGCCCTTGCAGCTCACCTATCAAACCCTCAATCCACCGTCCTGAAGGCTCAGTTCATCCGTCTCAGAAGTGAAACCCAGCGCACCCTCAGAGCCATGGAGAACGACTGGTGGACCCAGAAGGCCCGCGAAATACAACATCACGCAGACACCAACAACTCTCATGCCTTCTACGACTCCATCAAGTCCATCTATGGCCCACAGAGGAAGAACATCACCCCAGTTAGATCAGCTGACGGCACCACTCTCTACAAGGACAAACAACAGATCCTGGACAGATGGGCTGAGCACTTCAGGGTACTGTTGAACACCACAAACCCTGTACAGACAGACATACTCTCTGACCTCCAATGCCTGCCCTCTGTAGACTCACTGGACTCCTCTCCCAGCTTCTCAGAAGTACTCAAGGCCATCAAGGGTCTAAAAAACAACAAGAGCCCAGGCTTGACGAGATCCCGGGAGAAACTTGAAGCACGGTGGATATCTTCTGCACCGCAGAATGCACCAGCTGATCACTGCCATCTGGTCGTCTGAAGTCATCCCGCAAGATTGGAAGGATGCTAACATCATAACGATCTATAAACGCAAAGGTGACAAAGCAGACTGCGGCAACAGCAGAGGTATCTCCCTACTATCCGCAGCTGGGAAGGTGCTAGCAAGGATCATGTTACATCGTGTAGCAACTCATGTAACCGAAAACATCCTGCCCGAATCTCAATGCGGCTTTAGACGTGATCGGAGCACCGCAGACATGATCTTTGTTGCCAGACAGGTACAGGAAAAATGCAGAGAACATCGCAAAGACCTGTACATGGCATTCATTGACCTGTCCAAGGCCTTCGATACAGTAAACCGGGACTTGCTGTGGAAAGTACTTGGAAAACTAGGTGTACCAGCAAAGTTTTGCAACCTACTGCGACAGCTACATGATGGCATGCAGGCCTGTGTGAGCAACGGCGGCCAACAATCCCCATTTTTCAGTGTGAATGTGGGGGTCAAGCAAGGGTGTGTCCTTGCCCCAATCATATTCAACATGTTCATTTCCACTGTCACCCTCCTGTCCCATAAACACCTGGACCTCACAGATGGGATTCAGATACAATACCGGCTAGATGGCAACCTTTTTAACATCCGTCGCCTCCAAGCCACCACTAAACTCACCACCCAGCATATTCTGGAACTACAATATGCAGATGACTGCGCTGTACTTGCACACTCACCAGAGTCTCTCCAGCGCGCACTGAATGTGGTAGCCTCCATCTACAGTGCCATTGGTCTTCAGATAAACACCAAGAAAACACAAATACTCGTGCAGGAGTTCACTCCCCAGCCAAACACGCCGATCTTCACCCTTGACGGGCACCCATTAGCCACCGGCCCCCATTTTACCTACCTCGGTAGCACCCTGTCGCCATCCTGCACCATTGACGATGACGTCCAGGCCCGTATTGGCCTGGCCTCTGCTGCCTTTGGAAGGCTACGGTCCAGGGTTTTCTTGAACAGGAATCTAACCATCTCCACCAAGACAGCCGTGTATAAGGCAGTCTGCCTCTCCACGCTGCTCTATAGTTCTGAAACCTGGACACCCTACCAGAGGCACATCCAGAGTCTCGAGGCCTTCCACATCCGCTGCCTCCAAAGGATCCTAGGTCTAACCTGGGAAGACAGGGTGCCCTACACTGAAATTTATGACCGGACCAACACACCCAGCATCACAGCACTCCTTGGCCCAAAACACCTAAGATGGGTCGGACATGTGATCCGTATGCCAGCCCACCGTCTACCCCGTCAGATATTGTATGGCCAGCTTTCAGTCGGTCAAAGGTCTGCCGGGGGCCAGAAAAAACGGTACAAGGACCACATTAAAACTCTCCTGAAAAAGTGTGACATCAAACCACCAGCACTGGAGTCCCTGGCTGCTGACCGCCAGACCTGGAGCTCTACCTGCCACCAGGGAATCACTCATCTTCAGGAGAAGTTCACAGAGCGGAGAGCACAGCGGCATGCACAAAGACACCAACGTGCCACAGCACCAGCGACCATCACTGCTGCCTTCCCCTGCCCATCCTGTGACAAAGTCTGTGGATCACGCATAGGCCTGAGCAGCCACCTGGCTATGCACAGGCGAAAGGCACAACAATAACCAATCCAATACTTCGTTTAGAGCAACGTCATTATCGACATCGATGGACTGCCATAAGCAGTATGTATGTATGTATGTATATATATGTGTATGTGTATGTGTGTGTATGTGTACATGTGTATGTTTATGTGTATGTATATATATATGTATGTATATTTCTGGGGGTGCGTTCTGGGCCTGCCTGTGGGGTGGGGGTCGGCGCCTCAGGCTACTGCATCCGGACTGCGTGTCTGGAGCTCCTGGGTCCCACCGTCCATCCCTTCCGGGTGCCCGTCTTGGTTGGGGCCTGCTGGGTCTGGTCCCTGCGTCTACTGTGGTAGCTTGGGGCTGCAGGGTATTCCGAGGTGCTGCGAGTCGGCCAGTTGTTAGGGTAGCGACCTTGTGTGTCAGCATGTCTGTGATCTTCTTTTAATTCTTTTTTAAAACATTTTTTAAATAGATTTAATTATTTATTTATTCTTATTTTTTTTAAATATATTTTATTCATATTATTATTCATATTATTATTTATTTATTTATTTTATTTATTTATTTTCCCCTACCTTAGGGGGGGGGGGGACTCGGCGGGGCGGTTGCTGGTTGTTCCATCTCCATCGTTGGGGTCCCTGCGGGTGGGGTGGGTGGTTCCCGTGGCCCCATGCTGGGTGGTCCTGTGGCGGCCGGCTTGGGTGGGGTGGCCGTGGGCTGGCCTCGCCGCGCTCTCCGGGGGGGGGGCTCGTGGGGGCCCGGTTGCCGGTGGGGCGGGGGCGGTCTTCCCGTCTGGTTGCGGGGGGTCTCCGGGCCCCTCGGGCGGGGCGTCCCGCCTTTCTGTCCGTGTGGGGTGTGGTCTCTCGCTGGCTTGGGGTCTGGCTGCCCCCTGCTTTTCTCGTGCCTTGTCCTCTGCCGGGTGCGTCTGTCTGCGGCCTGCTGCTGGCCCTTGTGGGCGGCGCGGTGGGCCAGGCTCTGGGGTTCCTGTCGCTGTCCGGCTTGGTGGTCCCTGGTTCCCTGGGCACCGCACCTACTGTTTGTGGGATGGGCTCACGGGGAGGCTGGGGCCGTACTCTGGCTCCCGCACACACTGGGAGTCAAATGTATTGTACATGCAAATTCACATATACAGTACTCACACACATACATACACACATACATAGGTACCTACGCTCCCACATACATATACAAATACAGTACATATTTACACACTCAAAGTTTGTACATCCACACGCACATTCATTATACAAACATACTGTATACACATACTGTACATATACATTCACTGTAAAAACATACATATACACATACTGTACAAATACACTCACTGTACAAACACACACATACACATACTACACATATACATTCAATGTACAAACACACACATACATATACTGTACATATACATTCACTGTACAAACACACACATACACATACTTCACATATACATTCACTGTACAAACACACACATACATATACTGTACATATACATTCACTGTACAAACACACATACTGTATACACATACTGTACATATACATTCGCTGTACAAACACACACATACACATTCTATACATATACATTCACTGTACAAACACACATATACACATACTGTACATACACATTCACTGTACAAGCACACATATACACATACTCTACATATACAAGTACATATGCACACATACACTCATGCACATAATCACGTTCCCCAAACATATATTAACGGTGTTGCCCTAGGGTAAACTGGGTATAACACATGGCACACTGACAAAGCTTAACCTATGGTACTATAACAATCTACAAGGTTAATGTAGGTTGCTTCTCTTTTTTCCCCTCCATTTTTCTGCATTCTTTCGTCTCTCAAGTTATCATTACGTATATGTATTGTTGCATTTGAACAATTGTATTGTTGATAATAACGGTAAAGTATTGGTATTGTTTATTATCAATAGCACTATTTCTATTGGTATTCATATTGCTCCATTTTTAGTGTAATAATGCTCATTGTCATTTCTGTATTATTTTTTATTTTCGCTAACTGCTTATTTGCTATTACTTTTACCATCATATTTGTACATGTCGTATTTGCTGATGTTGCTCTGTTGTTGTTGTTGTTGTTGTGTTTGCTGTTGTTGTTTTTGTCTCTCTGTCTAATCCCCCTCTTGTCCCCACAATTACCCCCTCTGTCTTCCTTTTTTTCTCTTTCTATCCCCTCCTGCTCCGGCCCGGCTGCACCAAATGATAATATAAATACATTTGATAAAGTCAAAATACAAATAAGGCAACAAGAGAAGTATCCTACACTTCTCTTTTGTAAAGTAAATCTGAACAGCCGATATGGGCATCTACATCTGCTATATGATTTGCCCGAGAAGCTGGGCAGGACATTAAAAAAATAAAAATAAAAAATAAAAAAAATACAATAAAATACAATAAAATAAAAAATAAATAAATAAATAAATAAATAAACAAAAATAAATAAATTACAAAATAAAATAAAATAAAATTAAAAATAACACATAAAAATAAATAAATAAATAAAATCCCGTGGTATGCTAAAGAATCTCAGTATGTCAATAATGACTGACTTAATTATATATTACAAAACTGTTGTATTACTCATTCACGGATGTCATTTTACTATAAAAAAGTCAGTAAATTAATGTATATATTTGTAAACGCTCTGAAGTGGGAAAGGATTAGGATTAAATAAATTTAGCTCCGTCCTACTCCTTTTCGGATATGATGTAAAGTGAAATTATATGAAATTGTGTGATGTATTATGCTGTAAGTGTGTTCGTGTTCGAAATAAACTAAAGAAAGAAAGAAAGAATCACTTGATTAAATTACAGTGTTTTATTTTCCTGTTCAAACTGTGTGCAATGTTACATAAAACCTCTGCTTTACCATGCTACTGTATTATAATATTGATCATTATGGTGGTACTTGGAGAGCCAAGTGTTTTCTGAGGAGGTAATTGGTGAAAAAGTTTGAGAACCACTGGTCTCGGCAATGACAAATCCCTTCCCTCTGTTATGACCTTACATCATCTGTGTACTGTGTTGTCAAAAAACTCCATGTTCATTAAAACAACACGTCTGTTGCGGCGCAGATAAGTTTTTGCTAAAACGACACTCAAAAAGAAGGCGAGATCACTTTAATGAAGTGACAAACTCACACAGTGGCAGGATCAGCCCATAAAAGTCCACTGCGGATGAAATGAACTAGTGTTCACCAGTGGAATAATATACTGCGGTGCGCACCTCTGTGGACCCTTCAATTAATCAACCTGTCCGCACTTTGTTTTGAGAGTAATCTCGGCCGACCACCAGAGAGGCACTCAGCAGTAAGTGGCGCTTGGCTGTGCTTTGAAGGCCGTTGGTTTATCGCCATCCCAGAGCGCGGCAAGCGTGTGCTGTAAAAAAAACACCTCAAGTCAAATGCTCCATAGTCGCCTCACACACGCGGGCCAGATGACCCTGTCAACCATGACTGGCCTTAGCTAGGCTATCACATGTAGTACATATCAAAATGGTTGCTGTTTAACGACCTTCATCTTAGTCTCGACAAGAGGCTCAGTCGAAAACGTGTTAAAAAGAGAATGGGAAGCACTTCCTTCATCAATGACAAACTTGTTGTTAAAGTCTTCTTAGACACTATACAGAGACAACTTTTTATGATTTTGAATTACATTTATGGAAAAGACAAATACGACATTGTTTATTCGGCGATATCAACCAGTCCAGTACATACACTACAAAAGCGCATATTCTAGCAAGAATACATCAAGGAGGAATAAGCAATATTATTTGTATCACTATGCCAGGCCAAATTTGTTGTCTTTAACAGTATTTACTAAAATCATATTCAGTTGTCCCTCACCACATCGCGTTTCAAATATCACAGCTTAACTAAATTACAAAATAAGAAATACAGAATTTTATCCTGAAGCATATGTTTTTCCCTAATTCCGGGGTCAGCAACACGGGGCTCTCGAGCCGCATGCGGCTCTTTAGTGCCACACGAGTGGCTCCCTGGAGCATTTTTAAAAAAGGATTGAAAGTGAAAAAAGATGGGGGAAAATTTTTTTTGTTTGTTTTAGTATGTGTCTTGTTTGAGGACAAACATGACACAAACCTTCCCAATTGTTAGAAAGCCCACTGTTTAATATGTCTGTGTATATGCTTCATGGATGAGAGTATTTGGTGAATATTGTTTTGTCCTACAAATTTCAGCGGCCCTTGAACTCACCGTAGTTTGTTTACATGTACAACTTTCTCAGACGCTGCCACAGAAAGACGTGTTTTATGCCACTCCTTCTTTGTCTCATTTTGTCCACCAAACCTTTTATACTGTGTGTGAATGCACAAAGGTGAGCTTTGTTGATGTTAATGACTTGTTGGAGTGCTAATCAGGCATATTTGGTCAGTGCATGACTGCAAGATAATCGATACTAACGTGCTATTTAGGCTAGCTGTATGCACATATTGCATCATTATGCCTCATTTGTAGGTATATTTGAACTCTTTTAATATCCTTAATCTCATGACACATTATATGTATGTAATATCGGTTGCATTTCAGATAGTTGTTTGTGTGCCATGTTGTTCCAGTTTCTTGCACTGGACTTTTATGTAAAACTGAAATACACACAATGACAAATGTATAAGCTGTGTGATTCAAATAACATACTGAAATGTAATACACAATATGTAAATATTAGCTTTACACAAATATTACAGCACTATCATCAAACAAATACTGCTGAGTGTTGAAATTATTTTGATGGTGGAAATATACGACTGGCAGCCATTTTAAGTCCTCAAAACATCCATTAAAACAGTGCACAAAAATCGTTTTTCAATAAACATCTTAGCATCAAATTGAACCACTTTCCACCTTAAAATTGAGTTATATAAACAAGTTAAACAGTTTACTTACAGACTTATATTTTCCAACGCTTGTAAGAGCTACTAACACAACTTGTCTGCTTCTCAATTGTCTCATGAACTGAACTGACATTGTCAACCCGGAAGTGCCCAAACCAATCAAGCGTAGTATTTTCCCATCGCCACAATGTGTCAGTGAGAGTCTACAATCAAATGGGCATAACAATTACAGTTCAGTAGTTGTCTCATTTTTATTGTTGTGTTGTGGCGATCGATAACGATATTGACCAAGCGGGACTTCCTTTTCCGGGTTATGGGTAAATAATGCTATCAACAACACAGGCGGCTAATCTTGGTGCTATCTTCCCCGCGACAATCTTAAATTGACCAACTTTTGGTAGGACAGCCTTTTGATTGACATCATCTTAAACCCCTGTCTCATCAATAACACATCTCTACATAGATGAGACTTTGATGCGAGCGATATCAGAAGACAACAGCTGGCCGTAGCACTTCAGGCTAACAGGACTTCTATAGCTATCAGCTATCAACAAGTCCGGCCAAAGTGGAGATTTTACTCTTTTGATGCACTTCATCTTCGACATCAATAACACTCACTTGAGCGACGTGGAATAAAAACACAGGACACGCCATGTTAACACGGAATGCTAACATCGCAGCTAATGATCATAGCTGTGACTGTCAATTTGACAACATTTTTGAAGAACTACTAACACTTGTGGTTTCAGCACATGGAATTACAGTTCTAACTTAGAGGAAGTAATTCCACGTCGTGGCCGGGCAACGGCCATATAGCAATGACGCTTGGAGGATCCTCTGGGCTACCGCTGAGTACTTCAATCTAAAATAGAACAATGGAATGGAACAAGTATAAAGGTGACTACATGGGTATTATTTCATGTTTAGAAGGCAGTCATTATATTAAAAATCGTATTAAGAAGGTTGTGAACAGTTTTGTATGCGTCAACTATGAAAATGTTTGATTTATTTATAATAATCTTACTTTACGAAAATGTGTTAATCAGGTACCAATAAACTGCAATAAATTAGGCTCAATTTTATTATTCGAGAATTCAGGGTACTCTATTGTCATACCAGCACACATGAGATGGCACAACATTTAGAACCGGGGGTCCCAGACTTGCCAAAATGCTTGAAACAAGGAGTGTGCAAGTAGTGTCTAGATTTGTTTTATGAAGTGTTGTTATTTTTTAGCAATTGCTGAATTAAGTTAAATCTAATCAAATTTGAACTACTGAGCTGTTTACCACTTATCAAATGGTCTAGTTTATATCCTTTGAACAATTAACTCATTAAAAAAATCCAAAGTCTCTTCTGAGTACTTTTTCTAGTATTTTTAAATGGCAGTACAGTATAGCAATACTTCAATTCACAATTGGTTCTGTGACGGAGCTCTTAACTAAAACCTATTGTATCTCATTAATATCGCCCATTGAAATGATTTGCTATTGGTGCTTGGCCCCACCAAAACAACACAGTTTTAACATGTAACCTTACAAAAGCACATTGCTAGATAACAGGGTCTCTGCATGTTTCAGCAAGTCAAATTTAAGACTTTTTAAAGACCATATTAAATGTAATTTAAGACAACTTCACAAAAGTACAAAGACATAAAGGAAACTCAGAGGTCCAGAATGAATTGTAAGTATATGAAATTATTCACTCCTCTTTTAGATTGGAAAACAAAATGGTTGAACTAACTAAATACTCAAGAAGCGTCTCTATTGTAAACTAATTTAACAAATATGAGCAAACATTGTAATAGGTGAGGGCCGACATCCGGGCAACTGAGCTACATACGGGTTCTTCGAGCCATAGCAACCAGGCTGGCGTTGAAAACAAACCGTTGCAATTACTCTTTAGCCTGTCGACCTACGCTGATTAAACCCGTCATTCTGCCTCCAAAATGCCGAAAAACTGTGTTGTTTTTGGTTGCGCTAACCACAACTGGAAACAGGGAAAACAAAGGTCGTATTTTGTTCTGCCAAAGCGTGATAAAAGCCCACAGAGACGAGACAAATGGCTCGCAGCTTTACACGGGGAAAACGAGGACGCTTCTCACTGGAGTCCCCCAAACTCCCGGGTCGTGTGTTCGTTTCTGGTAAATATAAGGAACAAAAATCCAACTTCTTAACCACAACTTGGCTATACCGTCCGTGCTAATGTTGTACTTGTTGAATTTGTACTTTATAACGTTCGACAGCTGAAGTTGTTGTTGTACAAAAATAACATGCGTTATATACTATATAGTCTATAGCCTGTATAGGCTATTTTCGAAAACCGGTTTCGTTTAAATTTGCACTTAACAGTTGGGTTTTTAAAAACCAATAAACCCAGAGTGGAGAACCGTTCTCGTTTTCCCGGTGTAAAGCTGCGAGCCATTTGTCTCGTCTCTGTGGGCTTTCATCACGCTTTGGCAGAACAAAATACGACCTTTGTTTTCCCTGTTTCCAGTTGTGGTTAGCACAACCAAAAACAACACAGTTTTTCGGCATTTTGGAGGCAGAATGACGGGTTTAATCAGCGTAGGTTGACAGGTTAAAGAGTAATGGCGACGGTTTGTTTTCAACGCCAGTCAGGTTGCTAGGGGATTAGTAGGCGGAAGTGACGTAGGTCCGCCCTCGCCTATAGCATTTTTTTGGGGTTTGCCACAGAACTGTTTTCCTGCCAGAGGTGCAGTGTGCTTCACATGAAGTGTTTTCATGTTACAACAACCAGAATGTCAGCAATGGTAGAGGAAAGTACAACATTAAATTGTTTGTGAAAGGGACTGTTAGCATCTCTGCTAAAGTTAAATGGTTAACTTTTGCAATGTTTTTGTGGCTGTCCGAATTGAGCAAACAGATAAAAACATCTACAGTACTACTACTGTATCTGCACAAAGTTGTGGAAAAACAGAGTGATTGTCTAAAAAGAAAGCAGGCGATAATGGCTTGCAAGCCTCAAACAGAATTTGAATGTGAATAATGTGGATAACATTCAAATTTGCTTAGCCAACTAATGGCGGGGATGCATGTAACTAAAATGTTTGCTTGCAACTTAAAGCATAAAATTAGCAGACCGCTCTTATCTCAAAACACTCTTATGTTGGGGCACTCTTAAATTGAGGTACCACTGTAGATTGAAATTGTCAGAGATTACTTGAGTTTCTCCACACATATTGACATGTGATAATATCCAACAGAAGAAAGAGAAGACAGAAGAGTTCAGAGGTCTAACAAAAATATGGTCTCACTGTTTCAACCATTCCTATCCTACATTATTCAACCAAAACTGGTGGTGAATGATTTCAGCCAAAGATGGTCAAGGCCGGTAAGATCAAAGGTCATCATTTTTCTGTCAGTATTCTGTTTTTGTCCACTTTTGTCTTCTCCTTGTCAATGTTCACCAGTGCAAGTCAATGGAATAAATGGATTTGTTGTATGCAAATCCTGAAGAAAACCTGACCGGAAATCAAACCTACGCCCTCTGCCATGAACGTTAACAGTGTGTACTGTTACACCACCAGGGATTCATGTCAGCTCTCTACCAGCCACAGCTCCAAAATCTACAGTAGCCATGAGTGACCTGGGTATTAAGGCTATTTCTGTCTTTCCCTGACATTTAGGGAGCCACTGTGTTAAGCAATTATGCTGCAGGCCTGAATGGACACTGGAAAGCATAATTTGCAATTGCAAGGGAAATTAAATTTCAAACTGGAATAAATGTGATGCAGGTCTTAGAAAGTGATTGCTCTTAAAACGGATGACCTCCCGCCTTAGACAGCCATGACAGATTACTGTGGAACGTTCTCTTCTATTCGACCAGCATACTTCACAGTATGCCAACATAACATGCATTCTTCAAGAACATAGGGGAAGACATTTTTTTTTCAAACATTCTTTATGAAAAGAGTCTCTGACCTCACTCCTACATTATAGGAGGTGACAACTTCTCTTTAACTTTATTTTCTTTCAAAACGAAGGGTTAGTTCATCAAAAAACCTGAAGCTTCCAGTTTAAGGTCCTCTTTGAAATAAATGTTGAGCTTCAGGTAAAAGGCTCTTGAGAGCCCGTACATTTATAACCACATTATAAAGGTGCATGAATATGCATCTCTGGCCTGCATCAGCTTATAGATCAAGTGTCATTTTAACTCCTCCAGCTCAACAAGGGAACGAGGCAGCAGAGGCATGTCTCGAAGATGGAAGGAATCTTTTTTTTTAAAGGTGTAAGCACATCTAATTTTTGCATAATACAGCACATATGACACCTGAGATGATCCATTAGCAGGTTATTGCCAGAAAGCCCAAGCAGATACAGTGCAGCCGCAGCAAGCACACACGCAAGCACACACCCACACACACACACACACACACACACACACACACACACACACACACACACACACACACACACACACACACACACACACACACACACACACACACACATGCACACACACACACACACACACACAAAACCACTTTCTTGTATTTGTTACCTTCTTGAGACCTTCAAAAAATGCCTACCTGTAGTATTATAATAAAAGTCGTAATTTTACTCAACGCAAGTACAAATTTTACAAGAAACATTTCTGCAATATTATGATAAAAGTTAGAATTTTACTCAATAACAGTCGCAATTTTACAAGAAAAGCTTAACATTTTGGCAATTTAATGAAAATAGTCGTAATTTTACTCGACAAAAGTCACAATTTTATAAGAAAACTTAAAAATGTTGGTAATATTGACAATAATAGTCGTAATTTTACTCAACAAATGTCACTATTTTACAAGAACAACACAAAAATTGGCAATATTGTGATAAGAGTCAGAATTGTGTATGACAAATGTCACCATTTTGCATTAAAAAGTAATAATTTTACATTAAAAAAGTAATAATTTTACGAGAAAATATTGCAATATTACAGAAACAGAAAGAATATGACAAATTGTTCCCAACTTTATGAGAAAAAAAGTTGACACATTGTGAGAAAAAGACTGCTTTTAGTAAAGATAAAATATTTTTTGAATTTTTTGTTTGTAATTGGATTTTAATCTTCATTATTTACATCACGTTATTACAGTATGTCTCTATATACATATGTATTTATTTTTTTTAAATATATTTTGGCCAAAGGGGGCACATTTCAATTTCTTACACACACTTGTTATTACATATGTTGGCCAGAGGGGGAGCACTTCACATTTTTAAACACACTTGTTATTTCATATGTTGACTACAGGGAGAGCACTTTTAAACCCGACACAAAGTCAATATGAAAAATCCCTCCTTTTTGGGACCACCCTAATTTTGATAGATTTCACCACCAGGGGTGCAAATGAGACATTCTCTATTAGATGCAATGTTTTTTCTGTATTAGGCCCATGATTTATGTCCTAACTTGTTCACCGGTCCTCATATGGAAGGTACTTTTCCTTGTTGATGTCTCAAGAAGGGCAGAAATACAAGAACCCAGACACACACAGTGGTATTGTATCTGTGTGTTTCAGCATTTAAAACACTTTTCCTGCACTGACTCCCTGCTCTGACCGAGCATCGCCTCTGGAAAAAGACAAAATGTGAGATTAAAAAAAAGAGAAATAGAGCTAAAGATTAACATGGAAGAAAAGCCAGATGGAGAAACGAGTAAAATAACTCCACCACACCCCCTCTTCCACCTAGCACTGCAGACACTGATTTATAATTTTAATATCTCTAATTTCCACAGCCATGGCCATTTTCCAAATGTCATTTTCCAATTTGTGTCAAACCGCGTGACCATTTTTCTTAATATAGCTTATGACAAGCTCGGTGCAGGCGAGGCAGATATGCAATTCAGATTAAGCGTTTCACGTGGCCGACAACACACACACTGGGGATGTTTGCCTTTATCAATGTTGGCTCACAATGTTGTTTGGCAACCAACAACGGAGCCAAATAAGTGCCTTCAGGGAACACAACCATAATTCCCTCATGAATATTATCATCATCGTTTTCGTAATCAGAGCTGCGACGGCAGCATTGATAATGTATTAAAATATGCACTGACATTAAGGGCTTGAAATGGAACGTGGGCTGGTTTCACGACCATTATGACACTTATGTTAATTAAACAAAAGCTCCCTTTTTGTGGAAACAAGAACCAACAGTCTTAATGGTCCATTGCCAGGAGAGCAATGTATCTCCTTGTGTGTGAATGAGCTGGCACATTTTATAATCTCACCTTTGTAGTACAGTTTGAAGATCCAACTGTAAAAGATCTGCACTTTAATCCATCTTCCACATGGCGATTTGCTCTCAGGGAATTGCAACCAACCTCTACAGTCAAGTAGAGGGGAAAAAGGGTGAAAATGACAAGAACAACTTGTTGGAAATTAAGTTTCAATCCATCTAGTCCCTTTTCTACACTGGTGCTACATTCTGTCGTTGAGAGGCAGAGATCAATAGAGTTTAGACAGCAGGGCAGATTTTTTAAGCGCCGGATCAATATGAAAGAGAGAGGGAAAAAATACCCAGACTTTTCTTTGCCTGTTGTAGTAAATACGGACAAATCAGCGGCCTTAGGCTAAATGGATTGATCAACTGTTTCCGAGTTGTGTGTTGTAAATAAAGATCCATACTGAAGTGTGTAACGGAGGCCCATTGGCAAGAGTATGACTGTTAGTGTGTCTTGTTGACTGATGCAGAAAGATTTTAGGAGAACAGATCTACAGATTTCCACGCTTCTGTACCGCCTGTCCTCGTTAGGGTCACGGGAGTACTGGATCGCATCTAAATTTGGGAAAGAATGTGGGAAGTACACATCTATTAGTGAAATTTTTGTCCGAAACTGAAAATGAGGAAACCAAAGCTGAAAATGAAAATAAATTATGATGCCAATTCTTATTACCATTGAATTTAGGGCTATGACTGTGTACTAACTTCACTATAATCAAGGCATTACAATTGCAACAATTAATATGCATGCTTCTAAAAATAAAACAAACATTAGATTAGATTCCAACAATATAGAATAAGTATAATAACACACAGGCCAAATACTGAATGGCGCCACGAACGGAGTCAACACGCTCTGGGGTAATTTCCTTTTCTGTGCTGTGTTGTTCACATATTCCAAATGATCGGAATGTTTGGATTTTGATTTAACCCAGCATGGAGAAAGTTTTTTGTTTTGCAGAAAATCCCTTTTCTGATATTTCCAAAGTCAGCCAAGGTGAAAATGTCTGAATGGTCTGAAGGCAAAACAGCCATTGTTTCTCATGCAACATCACCATGAGTGAGGAATTTAGCCTAATACCGCCATGATAATTTATGGTAGTAGAAATTGGGTCAATAGATCGGGTTCAATAGATGGCAATTAGTTAGCCTGTAAAGAAAAAAATCTATAGATTTTATGGAGAAAAAAAAACCTGGCAGCTCAGTCACCAGAATTTTGGCATACAATTTACTGTGGTTTAACACCAAATTACTGCACATTGAAAAACCGTACCATTGTTGTTTTTACGTTAATATTCTGGTGACTGAACTGTCTGTTTTTTATCATAAAATATATGGCCACTTTTTTTTTTACAGTGCATTACTGTAAATTTAAAAACGATACCACTGTTATTCTTTTAGCCAAGTTTTGGCGACTGAGCTGCCAGAGTTTTACAGAAAACTCCCTGGTCATTTTTTTTTACAGTGCACTACACTAAATTGAGAATCAGTACCATTGTTATTTTTATCGCGAACATTTGGTGAGTGAGCTGCTACTTTTTAACCCTAGAATCTATTATCCCTGTTTTTACAGTGCATTACTGTAAATGGAAAAATGGCACCACTGATGATTTCATGGTATACATTTCTGGCGACTGAGCTACCAGGTTTTTACAGTAAAACCTACTGACTTTAACAGTTTAAACTTGCGGACATGCCATCAATGATTGTACAGCTTGAAAGAGGTCCGTATGACCATGTGTTAAATTTGGAAGCCACCCTTTGGCGGGCAAAAAGAAATAAGAAGATGGGCCAAATTTGACCCGCAAGCCCCACTTTGGGCATCCCTGCTCTATACTGTCCCTAAACTCCAGATTTACCACATAAAACAGTTTCAAAGTCATTTGAAATACAAAAAAAGATCATTACTGCTACATCTGGTCACTTTCATTCAAAAATCTAATCACATTTTCTAGCTGGTACACATTTTGAACAGGCGTGAAATGTGACCTTTTCCCCAAACTTGTCCACTGGGGCGTGACGTAGGCGGCTGTGGCAGATTAAAGCCCCCACCAATGTGTTGATAATCAGAGGCTAAGATCGTGACAGGATGACTGATCACTTGCCTGCTTTGCGTCACCTCTGGACTTATTAAAGAAAAACACCAGCAGGTCTTGCTTTCACAAATGTATTGGCACACCAAAGTGGACCCTGTGTGGTGAAATTCATCACAAAGAACTAAAAAAACAAAACAACCTTTGGTCAATATTGTATTTCAGTGATTTGTGTGTGTGTGTGTGTGTGTGTGTGTGTGTGTGTGTGTGTGTGTGTGTGTGTGTGTGTGTGTGTGTGTGTGTGTGTGTGTGTGTGTGTGTGTGTGTGTGTGTGTGTGTGTGTGTGTGTGTGTGTGAGACGAATGTCAAATTTTTCCTAAAAAAAACAAAAAACACGTCTATCTATTACTTCTCCAGGTCATGGCTAAAACGCAACAAACAGAAGGAGGCTGGTATGCTGTAATGTGGATGAAAGAACGTTTTTATTTTGACCCCATTATTTTCTACAAGTAATCTACAGTCACTTCTCTTTTTGTTGGTGCAAACAGGCTGTTGCATGTTGTTGTTCTTCAATAATCACACACAGTAAACAGTGAACAAAACCTCCTTTCAAGACAAAACAATTGACCCATTTACAAGATGGTGGAGTTTGTCTTCTTTTGTACATTTATGAGGTCAGAGGTTACTCATGATAGCCCCAAGAGAGAGCCTGCTGGCTCACCATCTATTTTCCAGTTCCTTCCAAAGGTGTTTACCAGGCTTTAGTTCAGTGCTCTCAAGTTCTTTCCTACCAAAACTCACAACACGTATGAGTGTATAGACACTCATCACATGGACAAAGAAAAGACCTCCTGGAGGAAAGTTCTGTGGTCAGATGTAACAAAAATTGAGCTGTTTGGCCACAATATCCAGCAATATATATGGAGGAGAAAAGGTGAGGCCTTTAATCCCAGGAACACCAGGCCTACCGTCAAGCATGGTGGTAGTAGTATTATGCTCTGGGCCTGTTTTGCTGCCAATGGAACTGGTGCTTTACAGAGAGTAAATGGAACAATGAAGAAAGAAGAATTACCTCCAAATTCTTCAGGACAACCTAAAATCCTCAGCCCGGAGGTTGGGTCTTGGGCGGAGTTGGGTGTTCCAACAGAACAATGACCCTAAACAACACGTAAAAAGTGGTAAAGGAATGACTAAATCAGGCTAGAATTAAGGTTTTATAATGGCCTTCCCAAAGTCCTGATTTAAACGTGTGGACAATGCTGAAGAAACAAGTCCATGTCAGAAAACCAACACATTTAGCTGAACTGCACCAATTTTGTCAAGAGGAGTGGTCAAAAATTCAACCAGAAGCTTGCCAGAAGCTTGTGGATGGCTACCAAAAGGGCCTTATTGCAGTGAAACTTGCCAAGGGACATGTAACCAAATATTAACATTGCTGTATGTATACTTTTGACCAAGCAGATTTAGTCACATTTTCAGTAGACCCATAATAAATTAATAAAAGAACCAAACTTCATGAATGTTTTTTGTGACTAACAATTATGTGCTCCAATCACTCTAACACAAAAAAATAAGAGTTGCAGAAATTTTTGGAAATTCAAGATAGCCATGACATTATGTTCTTTACAAGTGTATGTAAACTTTTGACCACAACTGTAGCTAATTGCTAAAGCTTCAATGTAAAGTAGCGATGATCGATCCAGATGTCAATACTATTGATTCTCAGTTTAGTATCAGTATTTAAACAATACTAAAGTGATTAGATATGTTTATTACGACAAAATAACAATTTTAGGTGTTTTGTTAGTGTTTACAAACTCAGTGAGTTAGTGATGGGATCGGCAGTTCTTTTGACTGTACTGAATCACTAGAATCAGTTCCTTAAAATGATTCGTTCAAAAAATTCGTTCACCAAATCTCCCCCCCCCCAAACCAAAATAAAAAAAATAGGAGGGGGGGGGGGGGTGTACAGTACAGTGCAGACATTCGCGGGAGAAGCAGCAAATAGGCGCCCACACAACACTACCGCCCCTCCCTGAATCACGTCACGTTCGCGAACGACACAACACTACCGCCCCTCCCTGAATCACGTTCGCGAACGACACAACACTACCGCCCCTACCTGAATCACGTTCGCGAACGACAACACTACCGCCCCTCCCTGAATCACGTTCGCGAACGACACAACACTACCGCCCCTACCTGAATCACGTTCGCGAACGACACAACACTACCGCCCCTCCCTGAATCACGTTCGCGAACGACACAACACTACCGCCCCTACCTGAATCACGTTCGCGAACGACAACACTACCGCCCATCCCTGAATCACGTTTGCGATCGACACAACACTACCGCCCCTACCTGAATCAATTTGTTACAATTGATTGATTGATTGATTGATTGAGACTTTTATTAGTAGGTTGCACAGTGAAGTACATATTCTGTACGATTGACCACTAAATGGTAACACCCGAATAAGTTTTTCAACTTGTTTAAGTCGGGGTCCACTTAAATTGATTCATGATGCAGATATATACTATCATATATACTATCATCATAATACAGTCATCACACAGGATAATCACATTGAATTATTTACATTATTTACAATCAGGGGTGTGGAGGGGGGGTAGGATATGGACAGCAAGTAGTGGACAGAGAGAGAGAGAGAGAGAGAGAGAGAGAGAGAGAGACAGAGAGAGAGAGAGAGAGAGAGAGAGAGAGAGAGAGAGAGAGAGAGAGAGAGAGAGAGAGAGAGAGAGAGAGAGAGAGATCAGAAGGCATAAGAAAACGTATCTGCATTTGATTGTTTACATTTGATTATTAGCATTTGATTACTAGCAATCCGGGGAGGGTGTTAGTTTAGGGTTGTAGCTGCCTGGAGGTGAACTTTTATTGCGGTTTTGAAGGAGGATATAGAGGCCCTTTCTTTTATACCTGTTGGGAGCGCATTCCACATTGATGTGGCATAGAAAGAGAATGAGTTAAGACCTTTGTTAGTTCGGAATCTGGGTTTAACGTGGTTAGTGGAGCTCCCCCTGGTGTTGTGGTTATGGCGGTCATTTACGTTAAGGAAGTAGTTTGACATGTACTTCGGTATCAGGGAGGTGTAGTGGATTTTATAGACTAGGCTCAGTGCAAGTTGTTTAACCCTGTCCTCCACCTTGAGCCAGCCCACTTTGGAGAAGTGGGTAGGAGTAACAATAACTGTGTAAATAATAGCCTATGTATGTGTACATACATTAGTTATTATTTTTATTTTAAATCTTCTCAAAACAGCCTGCCCTACACTTTACCCCCCGCCCCTCACCTTCGCGTCGCTGCTACTCAGCCTGCACGGACTTTCTTTCTATCTCCTCTACTAGTCTACTCTCATAACTTTATGTGTTGAGATAATGGGGACGTGTGTTTGTTTTCATGTGGCTTGTTTTCATGGGATCGGCAGTTCTTTTGACTGTACTGAATCACTAGAATCAGTGACTGACACAGCGCCACACTGTGGCCGCAGTTCAGTACGTGAACCGAATCACTTCTGCAGCAGCAGTACAGTTTAATTGCAAATCAGCATTATTATAATGATGATGGTAGCTACTAAACAACATCAACAACAACAGTTGCAGTAGAATGGATAATAATAATAATAATAATAATAATAATAATAATAATAATAATAATAATAATAATAATAATAATAATAATATGAATCAGAATTGATCCCCAAGGAGAAATTTATTTTTGTTACAATAACTGTGTAAATAATAGCCTATGTATGTGTACATACATTAGTTATTATTTTTATTTTAAATCTTCTCAAAACAGCCTGCCCTACACTTTACCCCCCGCCTCTCCCCCTCGCGTCGCTGCTGCTCAGCCTGCACGGACTTTCTACTGGTCTACTCTCATAACTTTATGTGTTGAGATAATAGGGACGTGTGTTTGTTTTCATGTGGCTTGAGTCAACATTAGCCGTTAGCTTGGAGAATGAATGGAGAACGGATGCCAATGGCATGAAACATATCCCCGCGACGGGAGGAGAATCACTCGCGGCATTGGGGCAAGCAGAGCAGAGAGCGAGAGCGTTGTCGTTCACTGAGTGATTCATGTCGTTAATCCGCGGTGAACGGATCGTTTGCTCAGTCCCTCCCCCCGCCCTCTCATTGGCTGCGTCGTTCGCCGACGTCGAGGGTTGAGTGAGTCACAGAATGCGCCAGTTCCACTCATACCGGCATGGTCGCGGGGGGGCTCAACTGAACTGAGAAAGGAACAAATCAGTTCATGAAGTGATTCGGTTCAGTACGTTCACTCAAAAGATTCGTTCTTTCGAACGAATCGTTTGTGAACGACACAACACTACAGTGAGTAAGTCTCTGGATACAGTCAATCATCAATCAATCAAGCCCTTTATCACAAATGTCCCAAAGGGCTGAGTCCAGTCAATAGGGAACTCAGCAGCGGGATCCACTTGTATGTAGACAAGTCAGCAGCGCAGAGACGTCACACATTGATGCACAGAGGTGTGGTCCACACCGGGTCCTGACTTGGAACAGCTAGTACCTCCTCCATGGAAACTGATCCATGGCCACCTGATAACCTGGAGAGGGGGGCAGACCAGAAAAGAGAGAGGGCAGATTAAAAAAAGAGGTCTATTTAAAGGCCAGAGCATATACAGTAAATGAGTTTTAAGATGGGACTTAAATGCTTCTACTGAGGTAGCATCTTTAACAGTTACTGGAAGGGCATTACAGAGTACTGGAGCCCGAATAGAAAACACTCTAAAGCCTGCAGACTTTTGGGCTCTGGGAATCACTAATAGGCCAGAGTTCTTTGAATGCAGATTTCTGGCCGGGACATATGGTACAATACAATCAGCAAGATAGGATGGAGCTAGACCGTGTAGTATTTTATACGTACTGTAAGTAGTAAAGCCTTAAAGTCGCATCTTAAGTGCACAGGTAGCCAGTGCAGGTGAGCATGTAGAGGTGTAATATGATCAAACTTTCTTGTTCTTGTTAAAAGTCTAGCAGCCACATTTTGTACCAACTGTAATCTTTTAATGCTAAACATAGGGAGACCTGAAAATAATATGTTACAGTAATCGAGACGAGACGTAACGAACGCATAAATAAGGATCTCAGTGTCGCTGGTGGACAAAATGGGACAAAGTTTAGCGATATTACGGAGATGAAAGACGACACGCCTTTGGGTGACTACAATCTGGCGTGTTGGTCTGCTTTAGGGGCATGTAGAGTTGGGTGTCATCAGCATAACATTGAACGCTAACACCGTATTTGCGTATGATGTCACCTAGCGGCAGCATGTAGATGCTGAAGAGTTCAGGGCCAAGAACCGAACCCTGTGGAACTCCGCACGTTACCTTAACATACTCCGAGGTCACATTGTTATGGGAGACACACTGCATCCTGTCAGTAACATAGAAGTTAAACCAAGGAAAAGCTAAGTCTGACATACCAGTACGTGTGTTGATACGTGCTAATGGAATGCTATGATTAATGGTATTGAAAGCAGCGGTAAGATCAAGAAGCAGCAACATGTTCATTTAGCTAAGTGTTCATTTAGCTGCTGTGCAACAATTTTTTTCGAGGATTTTCAACATAAAAGGAAGGTGGGACACCGGCTTGTAGTGTACCAAGAGGTCAGAATCGAAGTTAGGTCTTTTGAGCAGAGGATAAATAACCACTTTTTTGAATGTTAGGGGAACAGTGCCAGAGGAAAGTGATAAGTTAATAATATTTAGCACTGATGGTCCTAATATAACAAACAGCTCCTTGATATGTTTCCCAGGAAGTGGGTCAAGTAAACATGTTGTTTGTTTTGTCCCATTAACAAGTCGCAGAAGTTTCCCTAATGTCATTTCATCAAAAAGAGAGAGACCATTTTAGAGGGCAATATCCGTCGTACATACATTTGTATCTGCGTTAATAGAACCGAGTTGGAGCTGGGACGCGTTATCTTTAATCTCCTTTCTAATGACGCCTTCTCTGATGAATCACGCTTTTCCATCTGGCAATCTGATGGACCAGTCTGGGTTTGGAGGTTGCCAGGAGAAGGCTACATTTTGGACTGCATTGTGCCAAGTGTGAAATTTGGTGGAGGAGGAATTATGGTGTGGGGTTGTTTTTCAGGAGTTGGGCTTGGCCCCTTAGTTCCAGTGAAAGGAACATTGAATGCTCCAGGATACAAAAACATTTTGGACAATTCCATGGGATGGCACTTCAAGTGCATTTGAGGGTAAAGACAGGTGGTCAAATACTTTTGGCAATATAGTGTAGTTTGTGCATAAGAAACTACACAAACTCATTCAGATGAGCAAAGATTAGAGCACAATTCCCTGTCTTCCTGAACACATACTCTTAATGATGCAATTCCCCACGACTACGTTAGCACACATTATGACAGATGCTGCCGCAAAGTCTATTAAGATTTTGAAATGTCTGCAGGAGCTATTTACAGAAGCATAGCTCCATACACAAAAGGGGTAGCCTGACTTAAGAGTGACAACCCGACTTGCTGCCTTTTCTGAGATTAAGTCATCACGCCGGAGCGGTCATTAAAATTTCACATTACAGCTTGCTTGCCTCCCTGAAAAACTCCTGTCTCTCTCTTTCTGTTAATAGCATTGTTTTCCTTTCAATATTAACATGCTGGTGGTGACTGACAGTGAGAATTGCTCCGAGAACTGCCTGCTTGGGCGTCTGATCAAACCTTGTTTCCTTGACTGGGGGAATGAATGAAGCTTGTGATCATTAACAACATGTCTGCCTAAAGGAGGAGGGCTGACTGTTTGCGACCTACACATTTCATCTGTTAGCACAGCTCCCTTTAAGCTGCTGATTTTCGTGTTGTCTCTCAGTGAACCCAAATACCCCCTTAAGAAATTTAAAGCAAGAATATGAAGTTGTTCACCTTAAAAGAACACATTGATACAACTTGACTTGTAAAATGGATTGAAGCATCATGAGTGGTGAAAACTATGTTGCATGCTAAAAGTATCAGGCATGTATACATTAGGATTAGGGCTGTCTTCAACTAAGGATTTTAAGAGTCAAATCTGACTCGTTAGATTTTGCCTATAGGCGACGATCAGTCGAATATAAGGCATTGTAATCGTTTTTTTTAAGAGAGAACAGCATGTGATATTATGTGTCGTATTTTCCGAACAATAAACTGCTGCTTTTTTCCGGCTAATTTATGGATTTTTCTTCGGTAACGTCTAAATTATGGAATTGATTAAGCGAATAAATCAAACAATGTACTAAAATGATCCACTTTAAGAAACTGTTCAAGCTCAAAGTGTTTACAAAGTACAACGAAGAAGACTCCCGATAAACATCTTGAATTTTATTAAAAAAGGAGAAAATCGTATTCATCTCATAAAGGATGAATAAAGACAACAATGCCTTCTTTTTTGTTTGACCAGCCATTTTACTGCCATGTTACAGGCACCATTTGGAAATAATTAAGGTATGTAAATTAAGATTTACAAAAACTTTCTATGTAAATACTGTATTTTTCAGACTATAGGTGCGCCTAATGTAAGGATAAAATGTGCTTGTGTTTACCGACCTCGAAGCTATTTTATTTAGTACATAGTGCAATGATAAGTGTGACCAGTAGATGGCAGTCACACATAAGAGATATGTGTAGACTGCAAGATGACACGAGTGAGCAAGCCCAAAACGGACATCTCTACTCTGCTGACCCGTCTCCGCTCGGGATGGTTCCTGCTGGCCCCACTATGGACTGGACTTTCGCTGATGTGTTGGATCCGCTGTGGACTGGACTTTCACAATATTATGTCAGACCCACTCGACCTCCATTGCTTTCGGTCTCCCCTAGAGGGGGGGTGGGGGGGGGGGGGGGTTACCCACATATGCGGTCCTCTCCAAGGTTTCTCATAGTCATTCACATTGACGTCCCACTGGGGTGAGTTTTCCTTGCCCGTATGTGGGCTCTGTACCGAGGATGTCGTTGTGGCTTGTACAGCCCTTTGAGACACTTGTGATTTAGGGCTATATAAATAAACATTGATTGATTGATTGATTGATTGATTGATTGATTGATTGAGAATATAGAACATTACACACAGCGCTCAAAAATCTGTCAAAATGTTTTAGGACGACTTTGGTAAGTTACGAAGCCGCACCGCTTGATGGAACGCAGAGCATTACGGCTACCGTAGTCAGACGTACTGTGCTTCAACATACAGGTATTATTATGGTAAAAGGATCCCAAAATGGCACCTTTTAGGAGACATTATCTGGCATTTGTTGTCCTACCTATTATGCAAAACCACCTTTACTTACCTATTAGTTCCTGCTGATGTTTATTTGGGATCTGCATAAGACCTGAAAATTTGCGCATGTCCGCCATTTTCTCTATCCTCTTGTTGTGGAGCATTTATCCTCCGCTGTTGCCATTTTCTAATATAATGTAGCGTACAGTTCTAACTTATATCTTATAACCTATATATATGTAGAAAAATAATCATAATATGACCCCTTTAGTGCGCCTTATAATACGATGCGCCCTATTGCCTGAAATATCTTATTTCACAATTTACCGCTATATACGTGCTTGTGGCTTATACTCCAGTGCGGCTAATTTCTGAAAACATATTTTTTTCTTCTGAAATTTTGTGGGCGCCGTCTATTATACAGGCGGAGCTTAGAGTCCGCAAGATACGGTAGTACACTGGCTGATCACATTCTTGCACTTGGCTTCTTTATCCTCAGGCAGGTAAACAATGCATGTTGAAAACTGTTAGTCTGTATATACTAATTAAATATGATGAACGTCCTTGTAAAATCTCAAAGTGTTAATGCTTCATGCTTGAAATTTATTTTCTTTCAGTGTCAGTGTGCAAAGATGAAATATTAAAAAGGCCTCTCTTTTCATACTCTGGACCAGGTTACAGTCTGATGAAGTGCACATCTCAATGAGTGCTCCTTATTGTGGTCAAGTCCCCGTAGGCTATCTGTTCCACTTCCATATCTTCCACCATCTTCAATGTCTTGAGGTATTTGAGGTATTCTTGGGAGGAGACGTGAGCTATTGAGAGTGTTTATGTTGCTGGTTTGTACGGAGGCTTCTAATGTGTAACACAGCTATTCAGATGCCTGGGGCTATTCTCTAAGTGGTCTTTACTTTAAAAAACCGAGGAACCCTCCAGGGGGCGACGAGCGGCTGTTGTGTGCATGTGAGTGTGTGTACATGTGAGCTGGCGGTAATCTGGGAAGGAATATAAAGAAGATGAGGAGTCGGAATAATACATCCTTAAACTATTAGTCCACATGTCGGACCTTGATAGAGAGAGGGGTTTTATGGAATTCACTGAGGTTTCATCTATAATGATGCTGTCTGGGTTTAGGGTGTTCTTCTGACACATAGGGGGAATTGACACAGATTCAGTTGAGAAAATAATGCAACTTTCACATTTTTCAAAAGTCTTAAAGGTCAAATGTTGTCCTATTTTCAACAATTTTACATACATCTGAGCTATCCCACAATAAAGTGTTAGAAGAGGTGTTGTCTGAAGTTAAAGTACCAATGATTGTCACACACACACTAGGTGTGGCGAAATTAATCTCTGCATTTGACCCATCACCCTTGTTCACCCCCTAAGAGGTGAGCAGTGAGCAGCAGCGGTGGCCGCGCCCGGGAATCATTTTTGGTGATTTAACTCCCAATTCCAACCCTTGATGCTGAGTGCCAAGCAGGGAGGTAATGGGTCCCATTTTTAAAGTTTTTGGTATGACTCGGCCGGGGTTTGAAGTCACGACCTACCGCTCTCAGGGCGGACACTCTAACCACAAGGCCACTGAGTAGGTTAAAGGCTAAAATGTAGCCTTCATGCTGGAATTTAGACAGCTTTAAAGTGACTTCCTTAACTCCTATTGAGAACATGTTGTCTTGTGTCTGTAGCTCCAATGCAGTTGTGCATGCCACTGTGTGGTCATAAACAGGTTTTTGTTTGTGACCTCATTTTTGTCGTTAATATCACTCATTTATTGTATTATTATTAGACTCCTGAAGGACCCACCCTAAACATTATATCCCCACCTCACATACAAGAACTGAGTGTGTTTATATGCAGCAAAAAAATGATTATGAACTTGATTTGGTTGAAACTAAACTAAACTTTTAAACCTTGACAAGATTTTTGCATGCAGCATGTAATGTCTCCAAGATTTTGTAAGGAAAAAAAACTTTAATAAAGTGTTTTTTTTCTAATCTGATTCATGCAAGATTATTTTTGGATGATAATAATTATAATTATACATAATTACTATGATTATAATTATTAAGGCATTTACTGAGGGTTAAGCCTTCCCTGTCTTTAAATACGAGGGACATATCTGTCTCAAACTTTAATCAGAGTTCCTTGAATGCGCCACAGTAATGTGCTTAACCAAAACTTTGTCCGATGCTGCCACAAATAGTTATCATATTTTCTAACTTTTTCTATCACCTCATTCTGGTTCCCAAAAGTTGGCGCTGTGTGTGTACATAAAGGTGGGCTTTGATTATATCTTGACATCTGTGTTGAGAGAACAGTGAAGCTGGGTTTGTTGCTACCAGAAGGAATTTTGCAAATTCTTAATTTGATTCAAACAACTTTATTACTGCACTTTGACAGCATATTTTATTTTGTTTAAACTTGTATGATGTCATATTTTATAACTGAGGGGCTCAAATGAAAGAAAAAAATCTTCAAATCTTTACAAAAGCCCAGGCCATGATCATGCGGACCTCTAAGTGGTTGTAGCCCTAAACAACAGCATAGAGTGTTTATGCCACGGGCTGGCTCGGCTTTAATGTTAAAAAACTTTGTCTGAACTAGTTCTCCCCTACACCTTGTTGGCACTCAGTAGTTCTCTTCTCATTTTTTCACATATATATATATAAAGTATGTGTTTTTTTTTTTTAATATAACATATTTATTCTTACATTGCGTACAAATTTAAGGAATAAGTCATTTGGGGACAAAAAGCCAAAGGATTTGAATGAGAGCCAATAGCAGTTTTTGTTCTATTCTTTAACACTATTGAACTCATTTTCCTCAAACAATTGTATATAATCAAAGAGGAAAAAGGATCTTATTATTTTGTTGATATTGTCAGATTGCCTTTATATGTAAAGTATATTGCAAAATTCTTCAAAAATAAGTGTGTTGATATAATTATTATTGTTTTTGCTGAAAAGCTTCATCCAGTGTTTTATTGTGATTATAGTCATGATCTACAGATTAAAGGCAAGATTACAAAATTATGCAATGATCCGGAAAAGTGTCTATGTATAAAGTATTAATATTGGTGATACTGGCCCTGTATTTACTTGGTATCAGATCAATACTACAGTGTGTAGTATCGGCCTCTACTGCAATGTAGATTTAAAACAGGTTACTCTGTATATTTGCTGTCCAAATCATGTGTCAAAAACAGGTTAGTTTACTTGCATAATGCACCAGGTATTACGGTGGCCTTTAAGGGATAAAATGTTTTTGATAAAACATGCTGTTCCTAAAGTAAAAGGGGATCAGAATCAGCATTTAATAATATAATTAATAATGTATAGATTGTGAGACACTGCATACTTGACAGTCCGATGGGGCAGCTGACCTCACAAGCTCACCTCCATCTATCATCTTTATTTCCATATACCGGTAACCTTTTATACCTTTTTCACAGCAGTATATAACATGTCCTTACATTGGTTCTTATCAATGTTTCTAAAAAAAGAACATCAAGGGGAATGGAGAAGGATTAAATGTGATCTTGTCACCATTTTTGTAAGCCTAATTAAGCCAAGTTCAACAGCAATGCAGCAGAGATGAGATGGTGACCCAATTAAAACCAAATGTAAGCTCAAGCTCACTCAACAAAGAGTCTCCTTCCCACAATGAGCAGGAACACAAGGCGAATAAGTTTCATCAGTACCTAAAAAGCCCCGTACTCGCTGCATTAATATTCTACCTTAATGAATGCACTATCCCTCCTGCCTCCAATTTTCTCGCATTTGGCTTCCAGTGTTTGGCTCATAAATATTGTTTTTTTTTAATGATCATCCTCACTTTTTACAGATATGCAGACAGAATCAGAGCCAATTACCAGGATGCCAGCTGAAATGAGAGCATGGCGAGGGAGGGAAACAAAATCATCTCATAGTGATACAACCACTGGGTCAAGTTGAATGGGACCGAGCATTTTGGACACTTGAATGCCGACTAATCTAATTATTAATTTTCTAAACTGTGAGCTGGGGTCTATCCCATCTGACTTTGGGCGAAGTATACCCTGGATTGGTCGCCAGTCAATCACAGATGCAGACATGGGGGAAACATGCAAAGCAGGTGGTGCCAAATCATTTCTGCCCAAGAGAGACATAGATTTTCTTCCTGTCACTTCCATGCAGGACTTAAGTCTGGAATATACTTCCGTGTCATGTAGCTTGTGTACCCCCCCGACGGTGTCTTGTTTGATTTGTAGTTCATCCGTGGAGGGTGGCACCAAACTTGTAATTCTCTTCCAAAACACTAAGGGGCAGTGTCTCCAGAAGGGCCAACTTCAGACTAGATACTGTTTATTTCCTTTCTGTGAAGAGTGACTATATATACAACCACTGAACCACAACATCAACATCTTTAACTACACTGGAACTAGGGATGATACTCGAAACCGGTTTTCCCGGTTGTTCGATAAGAAAAGAACCGAGTCCTCAGACTCGAATCCCTTTTTGAGAACCGGTACCCGTTATCGAGACCACTATAGTAAAGAAAAAGAGTTGGTTCTTTATTCAAATCCCTCGGAACGAATCCCGTCCCGACCAGAAATGCCCTGTGAGACATCACAAGAAATGGCGTCACATAGCTCAGTCATTAGGCGCAGATAGGGAAAGCAGGAAACAAATGCACCGGAAAAAGCGCTACAAGGTGTAATAAAGTTTAAAACAAAAGGTATAATCCAATGAATAACTTTACTGAGAGATTTGAGCAGGGTACAAACACATGAAGAACACTTTTACGACCAACCGGAAACATAGCAACCAGGCTAGCAACGCACCTCCTTTACGGCAGCTGTCGCAACGTTCTTAAAGCAACCGCAGCACATTCATATATGACATCTCCCTTTTTTAACTTTTGTTTTTCTTTCCTTGTAAACAAACAAAATCACACTGTATATGTGTTGTCTGTCTAATTATAAATAATGCAGACGAGGCGTGTTGGCTGAGTTCTTGACGTTTACTTTCACAGCGTGCTCATAACCTCATTCTTAGCTGCCGGGTGACGACATGCAACAACACTTTTTGGGGCTACCGCGCATGCTCGTCACTCCCGTTGCATGCTGGGTAGTGTAGTTGTTATATTCCCTAGCTCATAACATATTTCCCTCAATAAAGAAATAATGTTAACTCAAAGTGTATTTCTTTTTTTAGCTTTAACTTTTCATTTTTTAGCATTGTAACCACATTTGCAAAGAACTTTTCTCTTTATAGAATTTTCTTTCAATAAAGAAATAAAGTGCAACAATGTCAAAGCATCATAACAAACAGTTATGTCAAATAGCAGCAGAATAGCACTTTTTGGAGAGCTGTATTATTTTCAGTTTTGTGCCTAAGGGACTGATTTTATTTAACACTATATTATTATTTATACACCTATAGTGATCACAGAGACAGGTTGTTTTTGTGTTACTGTACATATTTGTTTTTCTGAAAAATCCCACTTAATATACTTTGGGTAACAACAGTCAATATTTATTTATTTTATTTTATTTTTTTAGGGGGGTAACAGTCAATATTTATTTATTTATTAGATTAAATTGGTTTCTTATATAATAAAAGTGAGCTTTTGTCAAACCAAATATTGTGTGTTTTTTTCCATATACAACAACCTATCTGGACTCGATAAGAGAATCGATAAGGAATCGGTTCGATAAGAGGATTCGATAATAGGCTCGAACTCGATAATTTCTTATCAAACATTATCCCTAACTGGAACTAATCATTCACGATAATCCGGTTACTTTTAATGGACGCTTTACTTATAAACCTTCGTGAAGATGGACTGTACAACGTCTGAACGAGTCGCGGCAGAGGACGTTATTATTTGCAACAATATTTGGACGTTCGGGATATGGGACAAAAGAGATACAACATGTAATTGTATACAAACAAAACTGTTAAATAACCATTGTTTGTGTTGGTGTTTATCTCTATGGTCATGTTCAGAGTTTAAAAACATTATTGACGTAGAATTAGAAGTGTTGTGTGTGAGAGAAAAAGACGTGTGTGGATGAGAAAAAATATATGTCGGAATTGAACCTGTTTTTAGAACAAGATTTGTAATAACAGTTAAGTGTCGTACTTTCACTTTGTGACTTCTTCTGGACGCAGCAATAACACAATAAGCAGAAAAAGACACATTCAGTAATTATTTTCAGAGCGCACCGAGTATTTAAGGACGCAATATCAGTTTTCATGCAAATGTTTAATCACTGTTGTTTTAGTTCATACAATCATTTGTGCATTTGAAGCACAAAGTCTGATTGCGTGTGTTCAAGGACCCTCCCTGGCAAAAACTGACCAATCACAGCTCTGCGTTCTGCGTCGCCGCAAACCCAGGATTTTTGGGAGGTGCACGTAGGCGGGAGGCTACGCAGGAAGGAGAGGGGACGACAGCGTTGCGCGAGTATACACCTGGCTTTAGAGCAGGGATGTCAAACATGTGGCCGGATTGAACCTGTTCGCGGGCCTGATCCGGCCCGCGAACAGGTTCAATCCGGCCCGCGATATGAGTTTGCTAAGTGTAAAATTGTGGTACATTTTTAAACTAAAGAAACTGCTGTTCTAAATGTGTCCACTGGGTGTTGCAACATCATTTCTAGTATGCAAGGAAAATGGGTTATACCGGGGTGAGCAAGTATAGCAAGCAAGAGGTACACGGCAAAGTGGGGCTGCGACTCCTTCCCCTCAACCCAACATAAAACAAACAGAAGTACAATAAATAATTGGTAATCCCATTTAAAATGCTGCATGAGACACTGCACTTTGATATAGTTCTGTGAAAATTATTGTCTTCTTTGCAAATTTAAAGAAATTGAACAGTGGAAATGAAAAATTAGGTAGTTGATACATGGACGCGTTTTTATTTATGCTTTATTTTGTTTTTGTTCAATTCTAGATGGGCTGTGACTTAAAAGTTGAATTGCTTTGTAGATACAATGAGATTATGTCTAAATTCATTGGGTTCTTCATGGTGTTTTTGAAACTGCACCAAATTTTTCCTCAGAATCTTCAACTAACTTGAAGTCTTTTGTCAAGAGGATACTTTTAGATATTTACATTTTCAGAATCCATCCATCCATCCATCCATCCATTTTCTACCGCTTGTCCCGTCCGGGGTCGCAGGGGTGATGGAGCCTATCTCAGCTGCATTCGAGTAGAATGTGCTTGTTCTATTTTGAGCCAAAGTAAAACAAAGAAAACAATCTGAAGTTGTCATAGTTGTATTTTTATGTTATTATGCCATGATTTTCCCCGTCCGGCCCACGTAGGAATAGATTTTCCTCCATGCAGGTCCTGAGCTAAAATGAGTGAAAATGAAAAAAAAAACCTCTAAAGGCATCAATGCTTCCCCTGGTGTGACGGTCAACGCACGTCACTGGGAGTAGGAGATGCAATTATGATCATTTTTGCTTCACAATGTGATTTATCAAGAGTCAAGACTAAGAGCCTGATCTACTAAGATCCAAATACCACGCGCTAAACAGGGTGTACAAACTATACTATTGTATGTACTATTAGTGGATGTGTTGCCTGTGATCTACTAAGACTGCGTGTAAAATTGAAAAGTGACGCACACCGCTTTATTTAAATGAGATTTTGGCATGTACTATGCAGCTGTTACCATGGAGACAGTCGATCTGGCACATTAAATGATAAATGATAAATGGGTTATACTTGTATAGCGCTTTTCTACCTTCAAGGTACTCAAAGCGCTTTGACAGTATTTCCACATTCACCCATTCACACACACATTCACACACTGATGGCGGGAGCTGCCATGCAAGGCGCTAACCAGCACCCATCAGGAGCAAGGGTGAAGTGTCTTGCCCAAGGACACAACATACGTGACTAGGATGGTAGAAGATTCATGTTATCATGCTCCTACCTACCTGTGGTGTTTTGCTGTGTTTTCAAACAAGTAGCAGACATGTACCATTTTATTTTTTCATTTTAGAAAGCAGTCTTGCAATGCATCTACAATTAAAAACAGAAAAACAGCTGAAGGTTCACTCAAGGGAGAGGCTGTCACTAACTGCTAGTGTGCGCGCCAGAGTCCAGACGCAAGAAAATGCATATTTCAAGAATTTTTTTCACATAGAAGATATGTTTTTAACATATCTTCTATGTGAAAAAAATGAATGTCATTAAAAAAAAAAGCTAGCAGACACCTAAACACATCAATAGAAATAATTGTAATCATCCAGCAGCTATAAAATTATAAAATGACATTGCTGAATAGACAATATGTCTAATGTTTTTAATTTTGATAGTCCATATATGTTGATAAGCATTAGTAGGACAGATCTGCAGCACCATCGTCTCCTTTCTCAAAGCCATGTATACGTAACTCTTGTCAGTTTGCATATTATTTTCAGACGTGCTAAATTAAGATGCAAAATAGCGCTCGCAGTTGAGTTTAGTCATGATAGATAACATTTTGTGTGCAGTTAGTTGTATTTGCATCTTCTCCTCACTGTACTGTGGTCGATATTCATAAAGACAGAGACGCTAAATGGACTCACTCCTTATTTTGTTTACTAAAGAGACACAATCTCTGTGCACACACTTAGGAGATCAGCTTTGCATGTGCTATCAAGTTTGCACATGTTTTAGTCCACGCAAACATTAGGAAATCAGGCCCTAAATGTGTTCTCTGGCTGATGTTTTGCATCTTTATTTAGTACATTTTAAATGTGCTTGCAAACGGACACAGTTACTGTTACAGTTACAGTTACAGGTCGATGGACAGAAAACGTTCCGTCCTATGTGTGTGTCAACATATTGGGATTTTCTGAAATAAAAACAATATATAAACATATATTCAGCAATAACATTTTATATTTGTATGGCTGCAGGATGACTTAAAAAAAAAATTAAATTGGGTTTTGATGTCTACTGGCACTTTGTTTTTTTTGCGTTTATTTTTTTTTTTCGTATACCACACACTAAACAGCGTGTGCAATCTATAAAATTGTGTATACTGGGCGTGTTGTGTATGATCTACTAACACTGTGTTCAATTGAAAAGTGGTGCAGACCGCCATATTTGAGGTTTTTGCGTGTACTATACAGGCATCACCACGGACACACTTGATTATTTACTGCACAATCATGTTATCATGCTCCTACCTGTTTTTCCCTTTTTGTTGCGCTCATGGGAAAGAGGCTGCTCTTACTGTGCTCAAGACGCAAAAAATGCAGACTTCAAGAAGGTTTTTTTTTAATAAATGAGATATGTTGATAATATATATTATAAATGAATGACGAATGGCATTTAAAAAATGCCAGCAGACATCAAATCACATCAATTGAATTAGTTTTAATAAGCATTTTTAGGTCACCCGGCATGCAGCCATAAAATTATAAGGATTTTGCTGAATGGACAATATGTCTAATATTTTTTTAAATATCTGACAGACTATGCAAATATTTTGGCACACACACAAATGACGGAGGATTTTCTGTCCACTGTCTACATGTCAGTTTGCACATAGTTTTCAGACGTGCTAAATAAAACGCTTAATAGTGCTCACAAAATGGTGACGAGTGTTAATAAATCACATTGCGTGTGCTGTATAATAATATATTTGCATCTTCTCCTCCCAGTATTGTGGGTGTTTTAATGATCAGCATAGATTCTGTTTATTAATAAAGACAGAGATGCAAAACGGATTGCACGCCTTATTTATCTCAATTAACAGACGCAATCAACTTTGCACACGTGTAGTAGATCAGCTTTACGTATGCTATCAAGTTTGCACATGTTTTTGTACACGCAAACCTTTAGTGAAGCAGGCCCACAATCTTATAGCTTGCACACGCTGTTTAACGCGGGATATTTAGATCTTAGGCCCTTACTGTATAAACACTTTCCAAGACTCAATAAAGACAGGACTGGCACATTCAACTTGATGTCAAAGACTACTTCCTGACTACGCCAACACATATGGGACAAACTGAAATGAATGCATACTTGTAAATGAGACTCAGCAGTGTAAGAAATGAAAGGTATAATAACTTGACAGCACATTTATTATCTGCTTAGTTTTAAATGTTAAATATTTATATCAAATATATATCAAAGAAAGTAAAATTCATCACCACATGAACATATGTGTGGGACAATTGTACTGTTCAGTATCTGTATTGATTCTCAGTATTGGTACTGTATTGGTTCAAATCTAAAAGGTACCAATATGTACACAGACATATTATTCTGTATAAACATATGTAAGGTCTTTGAATATACAAACCCCGTTTCCATATGAGTTGGGAAATTGTGTTAGGTGTAAATATAAACGGAATACAATGATTTGCAAATCATTTTCAACCCATATTCAGTTGAATATGCTACAAAGACAACATATTTGCTGTTCAAACTGAAACACTTTTTTTTTTTTGCAAATAATCATTAACTTTAGAATTTGATGCCAGCAACACGTGACAAAGAAGTTGGGAAAGGTGGCAATAAACACTGATAAAGTTGAGGAATGCTCATCAAACACTTATTTGGAACATCCCACAGGTGAACAGGCAAATTGGGAACAGGTGGGTGCCATGATTGTGTATGAAAGTAGATTCCATGAAATGCTCAGTCATTCACAAACAAGGATGGGGCGAGGGTCACCACTTTGGCAACAAATGCGTGAGCAAATTGTTGAACAGTTTAAGAAAAACCTTTCTCAACCAGCTATTGCAAGGAAATTAGGAAATTCACCATCTACGGTCTGTAATATCATCAAAGGGTTGAGAATCTGGAGAAATCACTGCACGTAAGCAGATAAGCCTGTGACCTTCGATCCCTCAGGCTGTACTGCATCAACAAGCGACATCGGTGAGTAAAGGATATCACCACATGGGCTCAGGAACACTTCAGAAACCCACTGTCAGTAACTACAGATGGTCGCTAGATCTGTAAGTGCAAGTTAAAACTCCTATGCAAGGCGAAAACAGTTTATCAACAACACCCAGAAACGCCGTCGGCTTCGCTGGCCTGAGCTCATCTACAAACCCCGTTTCCATATGAGTTGGGAAATTGTGTTAGATGTAAATATAAACGGACTACAGTGATTTGCAAATAATTTTCAACCCATATTCAGTTGAATATATATTTGATGTTCAAACTGATAAACATTTTTTTTTTTGCAAATAATCATTAACTTTAGAATTTGATGCCAGCAACATGTGACAAAGAAGTTGGGAAAGGTGGCAATAAATATTGATAAAGTTGAGGAATGCTCATCAAACACTTATTTGGAACATCCCACAGGTGAACAGGCAAATTGGGAACAGGTGGGTGCCATGATTGTGTATGAAAGTATATTCCATGAAATGCTCAGTCATTCACAAACAAGGATGGGGCGAGGGTCACCACTTTGGCAACAAATGCGTGAGCAAATTGTTGAACAGTTTAAGAAAAACCTTTCTCAACCAGCTATTGCAAGGAATTTAGGGATTTCACCATCTACGGTCCGTAATATCATCAAAGGGTTGAGAATCTGGAGAAATCACTGCACGTAAGCAGCTAAGCCCGTGACCTTCGATCCCTCAGGCTGTACTGCATCAACAAGTGACATCAGTGTGTAAAGGATATCACCACATGGGCTCAGGAACACTTCAGAAACCCACTGTCAGTAACTACAGTTGGTCGCTACATCTGTAAGTGCAAGTTAAAACTCTCCTATGCAAGGCGAAAACCGTTTATCAACAACACCCAGAAACGCCGTCGGCTTCGCTGGGCCTGAGCTCATCTAAGATGGACTGATACCCAAGGTGGAAAAGTGTTCTGTGGTCTGACGAGTCCACATTACAAATTGTTTTTGGAAACTGTGGATGTCGTGTCCTCCGGACCAAAGAGGAAAATAACCTCCTGGATTGTTATAGGAGCAAAGTTGAAAAGCCAGCATCTGTGATGGTATGGGGGTGTATTAGTGCCCAAGACATGGGTAACTTACACATCTGTGAAGGTGCCATTAATGCTGAAAGGTACATACAGGTTTTGGAGCAACATATGTTGCCATCCAAGAAACGTCACCATGGACGCCCCTGCTTATTTCAACAAGACAATGCCAAGCCACGTGTTACATCAACGTGGCTTCATAGTAAAAGAGTGCAGGTACTAGACTGGCCTGCCTGTAGTCCAGACCTGTCTCCCATTGAAAATGTGTGGCGCATTATGAAGCCTAAAATACCACAACGGAGACCCCCGGACTGTTGAACAACTTAAGCTGTACATCAAGCAAGAATGGGAAAGAATTCCACCTGAGAAGCTTAAAAAATGTGTCTCCTCAGTTCCCAAACGTTTACTGAGTGTTGTTAAAAGGAAAGGCCATGTAACACAGTGGTGAACATGCCCTTTCCCAACTACTTTGGCACGTGTTGCAGCCATCAAATTCTAAGTTAATTATTATTTACAAAAAAAAAATAAAGTTTATGAGTTTGAACATCAAATATCTTGTCTTTGTAGTGCATTCAGTTGAATATGGGCTGAAAAGGATTTGCAAATCATTGTATTCCGTTTATATTTACATCTAACACAATTTCCCAACTCATATGGAAACGGGGTTTGTATACTTTTCATTCATTAACTTATTTAAAATTCTTCAAAAGTGAACTGATAAGAATGTAGCAACAGTGAATGAAGCGTAGGGATGGAAATTACACAAACACATACACGTATGTGCTAATGTGAAAATGCATTCCACCAGAGCAATTATGCATTTAATCAAGAGGTTTGTGCATGAAGGTATACTATAGCGATGTTATCTTACTGCCATTTGCATCATAACATTAATTTCTGTGTCTACTGCTTATTGGAAATGCAAAGTGTGAAAAGCCATTAAGGCTCCAAATAGGAAAGCAATTCACTGTCATGTGGACATGGGCTCTATTAAAAGTCACAATCTTGTTAACCATTCAGATTAGAGTCATTTGGCAACAAGCATTCTGCTGCACTCCAGTAAAATAAGTAATTATGCTTCTCTACTTTCTATCGTGCGTTTCGCTCTGTCCCCATTGCACAAGCAAAGTGGGAAACGGTGGATGAAAAGAGCGTCTGGATGAAAAGGTAATTAAAGTTGCTTGCTATCAGTTTGGTTAATGTCGGCATCAGCGCGGCTGGAGGCTAAGCAAGATGAGAAACACTCTGGTTGTTCAGTCTCTGTCATGCCCAAAGGCTAACCCTGTGCTGACCCATACATCACATATTCTATTCTGCAATTCAAAACCAAATGGGGAGCTACCCGCACGGAAAAACATCATCTGACTATTCCTCCAAGCCTTTCTGGCTTTCATTTTCATTCCAAATAAGTTATTTGACATTATAATTTATAATTCTAGGTAGTAATCAATTACAGCGTATACAGTATGTGCAGATCATCTGTGTAAGCAGATTGTCTATTGTGTACTTTAGGAATGTGGTATTTGCTAGGGGATGCGGTTTAGGTGGTACAATACAGAAACAGTGGTGCAGTGGTTAGCGCCTGTGCCTCACAGCGAGAAGGTTCTGGGTCTTTCTGTGTGGAGTTTGCATGTTCTCCCCGTGGGTTCTCTCCGGGTATTCTGGCATCCTCCCACCTCCAAAAACATGCACCTGGGGAAAGGCTAATTGGTTTATCTGTGTTGGCCCTGCGATGAGGTGGCGACCTATCCAGGGTTTACCGAGTGCAACTGGGATAGGCTCCCCAAGAGGGGACAAGAAAATGGATAGATATAATATCACAAAGGCTGACATAGTGGCAGAAGAAGGGTTTAGTGACAGGTATTCTGGGTGTTTTACAGCATGTTATGGCCCAACTCACCAAAGAGTCAATGAATGTATTTTGTCTTAAGTGGCTCTTTAGATTTGTTGCTGTTTGATTTTTTACATGGCATAAAATGTTAAGTTCTGTTTGAAATGGCTGATTAATCAACAAAAGGCACATTATGTCAACATTTTATTATTTATAGGGCTTATTTTTGTTCTTAAAAACAGCATTAATGGTTCAAATGTGACTGTGCAGGTTACAGGCATAGCCTGTGAGCTTCTAAATGAGCTGTAAAGCAGCGGCAGAACATCCAGAATGCTGCCTATTGAGTTCTGACTAGAACAAGGAAAAAATACCACATTAGTCCAGTGCTTAGGTCACTGCACTGGCTTCCTGTTGTTTAGAGAATAGATTTTAAAACAGCTTTCCTTGTGTATAAGTCTTTTCATGGTCTTGTGCCAAAGTACATCTCTGACATGTTAGAACCATATTAACCATCTCAAGCTCTGAGAACTTCAGGGAGTGGTCTCCTGCTGGTGCCGAGAGTCAGGATCACACATAGTGAGACTACGTTTCAGTTTTATGCTCCTAAAATCTGGAATAGTCTTCTAGAAGATGTGAGACAGGTTTCAACGTTGGCAGTTCAAATACAGGCTGAAAACACTTTTATTTAATTGTGCATATGACAACTGAAAGTATTTTTTTCCGTACACTATTTGATTTATTTTAATTTGAATTATGATTGTTTTTATTTTTTTGCCTTCTTGCAATTTTCTGTAAAGCACTTTGAATTGATTTGTGTACAATTTGTGCTCTATAAATAAACATGCCTTGAAAAAACTTGCCCAATGGTTTCATGCTGTCCTTTGCAATGAGTTTGACAGGTGAGCCATTTGACATGCTGACATCAATTCTCTGAGCCAGTGTCAAGCAGTTGTCAATGAATTGCATTTATATTTTTTATTCTCATTGAACTAAAAATAGGGGACATGTACTTTTGATTCTTTATATGGGAGGATTCCGTTTTTCAAAGGATGTTTGGTAATCCTAATGGCTTGGCATATATTTCACCTGATGTTTAATTAGAACAAGTGTCATTGGTGTCAATGAGTGAACTATCCATCAATGATTGGGCCCAGCTCATTCTTTCATGAAAGCAAAATGCAACTTATGGGGTAGCATGTAAGGCCTATAAGGTCTTTAATGACTGGACCTTCAGGGCCTATTTAGAAAGCCCCATGTGCTCTATCCTGACCACAGGTATTGATTGTCAGCAATGGCTGTGGTGTGGGCAACTACTTAAAGCCCTGAATGCGCCCTCACGCGGAGATGAAAATGAGACCTCGGTGTGTAATGATGTGTGCATGAGCAGCAAAGACACCACAGAAACAAAAAAGGAGAAATTAAATCATAGCTTTGCTCTTTCAGGAAATACATGTTGCAGGTGGTCATTCTTGGCTGCTCAATTCAGGATTTTTTTGAGAGGAAAATCAAAAGGTGAGCAGAGACAGAGAGGAAAGCGAAAAGGGAGATAAATGGCTGTTTGTGGAGGCGGTAAATGAGAGGATCGTGATGAAGGGAGCTGTGAGCGAATGTCCCTAATGGGAAGACGCGCTCTGTTTGCAGACCACCGTGCTTACACAAAGCCTTGCTTCCTATAGACCATACCAGGCACTGGAATAACCACATGTCATGCTAATTGGCAGAAAACAATGCTGCGTAACTAACTGAGGAGCTATAGGTCCAATTTGAAAGGGGGTGAAACGATAGATGAAATGCTTCCAATCATAGTAGGCATTTCATAGTAGGCATAATGTGTGAGCCAGAGGCCTCCCCCTGACTCTAGAGAGCAACAAACCTCCCCTGCACTCTATTTTTAACTTACACAAACACATTTTACTTCATGTTATCATTAGTAATAGCTGTTACTTTGATCATGTCCCTGTAAGTCTCAATTGTATACTGTACTGTACTCCTATCTGCAACTGGGTACACATTTTCCAGTAAAACAAAATGGTGCAAAGGATGCATGTACTCAACAGAAGTGCGGTCTTGATTACAACCAACCGAAAGGAGGAATGAAAATTTAAAAATGGTTTACTTATTCAATCCCTATTCACATAATACATTTGCGTTACAGGCTTAATTTGTGAGTTGTCTGCAAAATGTGTGAATTAGCCAGTCAACCATTCTGAGTGACACTTTTTTTTATAAAAGCTTACTTAGTGAACCAGCTGCAATGAACTTGGTGGTAGGTGTGAATAGAGTAATTACTCAAACTGTATTGTGCTACTCAAACTAATGAGAGGGTGTGACAAAATTATCAGCCAAAAAAAATTGGATTTATCAAATAAGTACTGCATAATAGGGAAGTGCCAGTACAACTACAGTATAACCACACAAATCAAACACCTTAACGTTCGTATAATTCAAACACATAAATACATACAAGCAAATGAAACAAAATGATGGGAGAGAGGGAAAGTGTGACAATAACCATGGAAAAGTTCTATGAAATATAGTTTAGTACAATAGAATAAGTCGTTGTCAAACAGGAGACGAGGACCAGTAAGTCAACTTTGTTTAATCTTTAAGAGAAACTGCACTTTTTGGGGGATTTTGCCTATCGTTCACAATCATTATGAAAGACATGACAACGGATGGATCTTTTAAAAAATGCATTATAAATATTAAGTAAATGTAAATAAAAGTCCCCTTACAGCGTAGCCAAAGGGAGCTCCACTATTCTGCCCATGAAATCCAATAAATAACCATTCAAAAAGCACCATCAATACTCAATTCACATTTCATGACTTGAATATTAACCAAGTATTAGTGATAGTGTTATCATAAGCGCTAATGCAGACAAACTATTTATTGCGGCGACGTGATTACTTCGGTATGTCCCTATGTTTACATCATAGAGTGGTCAGCTGCTTCCTCGCTCCCTGTAAGTTTATTGTAGATCATAAATCATGCATCTCACCTGAAAAATAGATGGCTGAATATATATTCGGACAAGTTGGGACACTTCGACAGCCATTTAAGACCTGGAACTGGCGAGAACGACACGAAAAGCGCTTGTTTCCCCCCACCCTGTTTCTTTGCGAGGAAAATGAAAATGTTTTCATAAATGGTAATATATAAACATCCTAGCAGTTGGCATCTTAATAACAGCAGACCTTGCACAGTAAGTGATGTTTTATTATGTTTGTTGGCTCTCATGAAGTCTGCAGTGAGCAGAAATCAGTGAGAAAGAAAAAAAAAAAGCAAACATAATGTGTTTTTGAAATTAATGTGCCGTGCATGCTTAAAATGATCAAAATATTAAATGTTATTATAAATATGCCCGTTACTACATTACATATTTATTTACATCATTCATGTAAAACCTTAATGGGGGTGTTTGGATGTTTTTTAGGAGCTCTATAGGCAGAATTGAACGGCTCGCATAGATTCTGTTGTAAGCTGACTTTTAAACGAATGTATTTAATATTTAGAAAGTATTAAAAAAAAAAAAGATAGATATATATATATATATATATATATATATATATATATATATATATATATATATATATATATAAATATATATATATATATATCCATGTTATGTCTGTCATAATGGTTGTGAACAATAGGCACAATTCTAAAAAAAAATAGTGCAGTTCCCATTTAAAGGAGTCTTATTATGCAAAACAAACTTTTCTTACCTGTAGCCACCTGTTTTTTTGTATTTGGGATCCCCATAAGTCCTGAACATTTGAGTTCCAACCATGGAGGCTTTACAAAGTTAAATAATTTTGGCTTAATCCAAACTAGCGGTTTGAGACTTGTGAACATTTGTGACGTAGTTTCCAAATGTAACTTATACTTAAAGGCCTACTAAAATGATTTTTTTTTTTTTAAACGGGGATAGCAGATCTATTCTATGTGTCATACTTGATCATTTCGCGATATTGCCATATTTTTGCTGAAAGGATTTAGTATAGAACAACGACGATAAAGATTGCAACTTTTGGTATCTGATAAAAAAAAGGCTTGCCCCTACCGGAAGTAGCGTGACGTACTCAATTGAACATTTCCGAAAAGTTCGCTATTGTTTACAATGATGGCCGCCAGAAGTGAGAGCAATTCGGACCGAGAAAGCGACAATTTCCCCATTAATTTGAGCGAGGATGAAAGATTTGTGGATGAGGAAAGTGCAAGTGAAGGACTCGTGGGGAGTGGAAGCGATTCAGATAGGGAAGATGCTGTGAGAGCCGAGGGTGACCTGATATTCAGCTGGGAATGACTACAACAGTAAATAAACACAAGACATATATATACTCTATTAGCCACAACACAACCGGGCTTATATTTAATATGCCACAAATTAATCCCGCATAAAAACACCTAGGTGTTTGTTGTGCTAGCTCCTAGCTACTAGCTCGAGCTAGTTATAGCTCGAGCGGGTTTTATGGACGGGATTCCGTTCATATAACCCGCAAATACAATTCAAACACCTGCACAACACACACACTCACTCAGCCCAAAGGACCGTTCACCTAACCCAAGGTTCATAAAGCTTATATATTTAACCAAAGTTACGTACGTGACACGCACGTACGGGCAAGCGATCAAATGTTTGGAAGCGCAGCTGCGTACTCACGGTATCGCGTCTGCGTCTGTGTATCCAAATCAAAGTCCTCCTGGTAAGAGTCTCTGTTGTCCAAGTTCTTCGATCTTGACTGCATCTTTCGGGAATGTAAACAATGAAACACCGGCTGTGTTGTGTTGCTGACTTCCCTCGCAAAATACTCCGCTTCGCTCCGACAACTTTCTTCTTTGCTTGCTCAGCTTCTTTCTCCATAATGCAATGAACAAATTGCAACAGATTCACCAACACAGATGTCCAGAATACTGTGGAATAATAAGATGAAAACAGAGCTATTTCGTATTGGCTTCAATGGGGAGCCATACCTCTGTTTCACTGGCTACGTCACGCGCATACGTCATCCTCCAAAGGCGTTTTCAACCGGAAGTTTAGCGGGAAATTTAAAATTGCACTTTATAAGTTAACCCGGCCGTATTGGCATGTGTTGCAATGTTAAGATTTCATCATTGATATATAAACTATCAGACTGCGTGGTCGGTAGTAGTGGGTTTCAGTAGGCCTTTAACTTAACGTAACTTATAGTTCCAATGTATGACATTTTTCTGGACCTCACGAGAAGTGTACCTTGAAAACTACAAACATGGGGTGGAGAAGCGGTCTGATTGAGCTGAAAAAGAGGGATTAAAATGCATTAAATAGACAGTCCGCAAAACAATTCATAGGTTGTATTCACTTGATGTCACGTCCGGCTCATTAACTATGCCAGGCTCAAAGTGGTGGTCAAGCGAGCGTCTGTTGTCAAAGCGTTCTGGGTGGCATTTTGCCGCTCTCAAATAAAAATGCCCTATGCCTGCTTTGTTTTAGGCTATTGGAACCGTTCAAAACGCAAAAAGGATAAACGTTTCTTCGGTGTCCCTCGAGAGGTAATCATGGGCGAAGAAGTGCAATAAACTTAGTTTGCAATGATCACTTTGGTAAAGGTTTGTTTGATATACTTTTAACGTTTAGTATTTCTCATTTAGGTATTAGCTTGATATTATTTATATTTTATCTTGTTTCAGAGTTCTTAAAACTATTTTTTTACTACAAGTTTTTCGTAAACCACCAAGAAAGCAAATGTGAACACAACCTAAACCAGTTAGGCTCTTACCAAAGGCAGCAATCATAAATGAAGCTTTTAGCAGATACACAACGTTGACATCTATAGTTATATTTTGATAAAGACGGCGAAAACCATGAGTACTCGTCACGACGAGTGCAATAGCAACAAAGCAACATTACTCTGCCATGAAGCTACAGTGAGCTGTAATCACTTCTCCGTCTTCTTTCACAAGCAGCCAGGTCTTCAGTGGTGTCACCGATTATCTTTATGAGTGGTTAACATAATGAAAAACAGTGAATCAAGGCTATCGAGTGCTACTCGCAGTTTGTTTACAAGGACGCGTCCTTGCAAGACGCAAAGGTAAATCATGAAATGTAACCTTTCCCCGAGCAGAAACGATGCACAATTTATCCGGGAGAATCTTGATGCCAATTTTCTTGAACCAATGCCGTCTGGAGCACCAGCTAGTTAGACATGTTTGGGAACACTACCGATTTATAATCTTTAAGATCACTCGAGAAATCTTATTTTGATGACATACAGGGATCAATTCTATCGCATTGTTGAATTTTTTGCTCGTATTTGCTTTTAACGGTAAGATCTAGGCCCCTTGCGTACACAGACAATTAACCCACTGACCGCTGCACGATACCCTTGTTGGTTTGGTTGACCACCACTTTTTTCACCGAAAGTACATCTCAGAAAATGTAACAACTGAATATAACCTATTTTAAAGAGACACTCAGAAAAGGCTTGAAGATGGTCTGCAGGGCAACATTTTGATCAAAGCACCACCATTATGGTTCATGTAGACCACATGGAAGTGTTTTTAAATAGATCACAATCATAATATGACCCTTTTAATGTAAAACGATTCAACTCTATTCTTCCTCTGTTCATTTAGTTCATTATTATTGCGAAAACAATTAGTTGTTTTAAAGTTTCACAATACGGTTAACTTATTTTAAAGATTAAGATTAAAGTACCAATGATTGTCACACACACACTAGATGTGGTGAAATTTGTCCTCTGCATTTGACCCATCCCCTTGGGGAGCAATGGGCAGCAGCAGCGCCGCGCCCGGGAATCATTTTGGTGATTTAACCCCCAACTCCAACCCTTGATGCTGAGTGCCAAGCAGGGAGGGAAACGGGTCCCATTTTTATAGTCTTTGGTATGACTCGGCTGGGATTTGAACTCCAACCTACCGATCTCAGGGCGGACACTTTAACACTTACATGATAGTTTTGAATACTGAAAGGTTACTTCCAACATTTTGAGATTTATACATGATCATACAACTGATTAATGCTTTTTTTATGTTTGACTTAGGAACAGATTATTTTATTTTGTATTGTTTTTGGTGGAAAAATATGTGTTTTGTGCCACAGTACAGTACTATATGGTATGAGAAATGGTTGGTACCTGCACCTAGAAAGACTGCCTTTTAGGTACACCTCAGTGTGCTCATTAGCAGTGTCTCTGCCACCATTAGGACACTGGTGGTCAAATTAATTGAAAGACAGTTTAAGAATACATTTGGAAAAATGCTTTGCAAAATGCCTACACACACTTCATAAATCACTAGGGCAAAGCCAGAGCTGGCTTCACATAATTAACTGCAGACTATTTATTTTATCCTAACGGTATAAATTAGAATTCAGACACAGAGATCATATTAGGCTTCTCTACCATGTGGAACTGCTGAGGGGTGAGTGGAATATTTTAGGAACACAGAGAAAAGCGAGCGAGAAAGATAATACAGGACGCAGAAAGACAAACATTATGCAAATGCATACAAAGCAGAAAAGATAACATTTGTGTCGGGTTGAGAAAGTATTTACTCAAGCAGTGCACAAAGAAAATATAGCGGAACGCACAATTAAATGAAACGACATATAGCTGATTAAATAACTGAACTGATAGCGCCTTCAAGTCATGAGAACAGGACACAGTATGAGTTGTATAAACAGCATTGACTCGGTGGCATAACCCTGCTCACTGGCTGTGTCATAACCTGACTACTTCACATGCAAATGCATACAAAAGCACTCCTGCCAATCAGCGCCCTTCCTCCCAACACATTTGGGATTCTCGGCCTGTTAGTGCCTGCGTGTCTCTTTGCCACAGTCGGTGCTGCCTCCTCGTGGGCACATGCCCAGACTGGCACGGAGCCACATCAGTATCAGCCTCTCTCTCTCTCTATCTCGTTACATCCTTGCATCAGACTGCCTGTGGCTCTTCCCTCTGTCTTTATTCTGCACCACAGCTGAGATCAACACTTTGAAAGCATGCCCTCCAACCACTGAGGGAAACACAACAATCTCACCTATTGAGGAACAAACAGCACATTTGATTTGCTCAATTATTATGCAATCACACTGAAGCCAAGGTATTCGTAAACAAAGTGACATCAAGGGATCCTACCAGGTGCAGCAGGGGCAAGTGTCAGCGTACAAGCCCACACTGTGAGATTCTGATTTTTTACATTATTTTTATGAATCACCACAAAAGGATGGCAATTCAGTCAGGCTGTTGACATGGTAGTGGCACTTTCACTCTAGAACAGGGCTATTTAACTGGCGGACGAGTTCAGTTCAACCTGGGAAACAAACATGTTTGCAGCACATTCCTAAAAACAGTAGAGTTTTTCTGTTGTATAGAGGAACTTGGACCACTATTAACACTTTGGCAGATCCTTGAGCAGACATTTTAAGTTTGCTAGCAAACCGAGAACACTGGGGTCCAAACTTGCGTTCCTCAAAGCACCCCTTTAAGTTCTCTCCTTTTTGGCATTTACAATATTTTATTGTAATGTGATTTATGTAACTAAGTTGCTGTAGCTTGTTTACTTCCAATGCAGTCAGTCGTCATTTGTTTAACTTCTTTACTTATACTAGTGGTGTTCCTCAAGGTTCTATTTGAGATCCCTTCTTTTTCATTATTTGAGCTATTCAACTGGTTGCCCGTAAGTGCAGTTAAAAAAACTTATGAGGGGCTCAGATTTTGGTAAAAAGTCCTGAAAAACAGAGCGCTCCTGTAACTTTGACAAAATCAATTGACCAAAATCAAATGTCGCCTGGAGGACGCTGGTTCTCTGGAATATACAAAATAATATAAGGAGAAATCCGGCCCCCAGGTCCTTAACTTTCTAGAAAATGTGGCATTAGAACAATTTAGTTGAATATTCCTGCACTAGAAGATACTGTATAGTTTTACGTCATCTGCACTACAGCCCACCCTCCACCTATGGAATATGTGCAACAATCACTCAACCAAATACATTTATTTCAGTACTTAAAATTGTTTTAGGTTCATTTACTTTTGGATTGCTGTTCCTGCAATCTCACACACTGTTTTCTTATTTACAAACAATCTTGAAGAAAATGACTGAAAAACATATTTGATCTGCTATTATTAGTTTCTTGTATTTTTTTTTAAATTTCCTGTCCAGCATTCTTTTTATTGTTTCCACATCCTGTTTGCCTCCATTTGCCACCACTTCTTTAGTCTGAGCACTGGCTTCCTCAACCCTCCCTGATTGGCAATCAGGACACACCTGTCCCTAGTTCCCAATCAGGATGATTTCAATGGACAGCGCTGAATCATTTTAGCTTTGCTTTGTACTTTGTTGTGGGGCATAGCTTCCCCTGTCCTCTGTGTCTGCTTGTTTTTTGTGCACTTCCCTGCTGCACTATTTTGTGTGCTTTCCCCAACACAAGGGTTTTTACTTGCAATTCACCTGCTGCCCCTGCACCCTGGGGTCCAGACCAACAACACCAACACAGACCGTAAGAGTGTACTTTACAAATAATGCCTTAAACACAATAAATGTAGATGGTATTTAAATGTTTATTATTATAGTTTGCAGTCATGTAGAAACTGCACTGGACAGAGGGTTACAGAAAATCCCTTTTTTTTTTAAAGAGCTCTCAAGTATATTGAACTAATATCCCTATTAACAGGTCAGTCACACCTGAGCATTATTGCCTTTACAAAGGCAGAATGCATATAACTCTGCTGAGCACCCATGTAAGATTGATGGCAACTTTCAATCTTTAAAATAATTTTCGTAAAATCAATCTTTTTGTCGTTAATTTTGTGGCGAGTTTGGTCCGTTTAACATAAAATAAAAAATACAAGCCACATAGTCTCTAATTAACAAAGTCCAACCAAGATTTCATTATGCCCAATAGTGAACTAATGACGCAATCATCTTGACTTTAACACACTGTACACAAGCGAATGAAGTGCATACTTATTCAACAGCCATACATGTCACACTAAGGGTGGCAGTATGAACAATGCCAACACTGTCATAAACATGTGCCATACAGTGAAACCACACTAAACAACAACGACAAACCCAGTTTGGAAAAATATTTGCACCGCAACACAACATAAACACTACAGAACAAATTCCCAGAATTCCCTGCAGCACCAAGTCTTCTGGGATGCTACAATATAAACAAACACCATTGGTGGATCTACACCTAACATCCCCTGTAATGATACCACGTACAATAGCGTATCTAATCGATACTACTATGATTACATCGATATTTTTTAACATCACAAAATCTTCTTTCGTTTAAAAAAAATGTATATTATGTTTATAAACTCAGGAAATATGTCCCTGGACACATGAGGACTTTGAATATGACCAATGTATGATCCTGTAACTACTTGGTATCGGATTGATACCCAACATTGTGGGATCATCCAAAACTAATGTAAAGTATCAAACAACAGAAGAATAAGTGATTATTACATTTTAACAGAAGTGTAGCTAGAACATGTACACAGAAAATAACCAGATATTAACAGTAAATTAACAAGTAGATTAATAATTAATTTTCTACCACTTGTCCTTAATAATTTTGACAAAATAATAGAATAATAAATGACACAATATGTTACTGCATACATCAGCAAACTAAATTAGGAGTCTTTGTTTGCTTACTTACTACTGAAAGACAAGTGGTCTTGTATGTTCACTATTTTATTTGGGACAACATTTCAATAAGAAACATAAGTTTAATGTGCCATAAGATTTTTTTTATTAAAATAAGGCCAATAATGAAATGTTTTGTGTTCCCCTTTATTTAGAAAAGTACCAAAATATTAGTATCGGGACAACACTAATTCACACACACCGAGCACCCACTGGCAGAAATGTAGATCGGCGCCTATGACTCTTGTATTGGATCTCTGCATATATTTAATGTGTACCTAGTTTTGTGGCTCAGGGAGTGAATACTAAGATGTTTTGCTTGGAATTCACACACAATGTGATGCATTTTGGTTAGAGGATTGAGTAGATACCAGTATGTCCAACGCACAATCAACTGTTAATTGCAAACATGGTCGGTTTGGAGTGGTACACAGGACCCATTTACCTGTGTAAGCAAAATAAATTCCACCCTTCAAATGGCACGGAAAGCAAATTTATAATTTGGTTTTGATCAAAAGCCTCGCGGTTTGTTAAGATAAATAGTGAGAGTCACAGACTGCATATTTCCACATCCTTAACATAATGCACAGTCGCAGAGCAAAAGTGCATTGCTGCACACAAACAAATGCATGCAGTGAAAAATGACATCAGAGCAGGGTAACTGCAGAGCTGGAATATAATGGTGCGTGGAGCAGAGGAGAAATAATCATACCGTGAGGTGGGGGGAAGACTGGCGGTGGGAGGAGCGAGGAGAAGATGAGTCTGTGGCCTGTGGGGGGGAAATGGAGCTCCACTGAGTGCCTGGTTCCCCAATAAGGCTGCTTCCTTCAGCAAAAGGGAACATCTGTATGGAGAAAATAAAGACACATGCAGATGTGCTGCATATGTGAAGATACAATGTATGGTAGCTACACACTTTCACAAACCAATTTGTAATTATTACTTAAAATCAAGTATTCTTCAAACTGGCCTGCTAAACTAGGACCGGGTTGCAATCCCTACTACAGCCATTGGGTGTCTCTCTTTCACTTTGCAAGGCTGACCCTGCCTCTGGAGCTACTCTTCTCCTGAACTCCTATCTCCACATAATATATACACCATCATTTGAAAATGGCAGCTTTTTGAAAATTCACCTTGATTATCAGACATTAAAAGTGACTTCTCCAGGGCTGAGTGTCTGGCTAGGGGGATGGCTGTAGACAGCGGAACAATGCTGCATGCTTGGTATTAATGCCTGGCTGGGGTGTGTAGGGAGAAGAAAGGAGCCAGCCTTTTGTTCTCTCCTACAGCCAATTATTTTTACGTGTGCCTCTTTTCACAACAACAAGAGATAATTTAATTTTAATGCACTCTCCGGGAGAAAAGGAGCGAAAACATCTACAGTATTCTTAAAAAAGGGAGATGGGCGATAGACTATCAGCATATATACAGTACATGCACACATTTCTGAGGCATAGCTGGATGACAAGGGCAACAGGAATGACATCAACACACACAGATAACAGCATGAATCCTTTAATGCAGAATGAAATATAAAACAAACACCGCCTCGCTTCCAAAACTCATGCCAAAACATAACACGGGTGCAGCCAAACCCTTAGACGAAAAAAGAAGAAAGACACCAAAATAATACCAGGCATATTTCTTTATACAGCAGTGGGGCGCAGTGATGGGAACCACATTAACATGTGCATACCCGAGACGAGGCGATAAGAAAGAACACTTTAAAAATAGCGAGGATCCCTGATCAAATGGCATGGAAAAAAATTACATACGATTGCTGTCAGTAGGTATGTGGCCAAATATTTTTCTAATTGGAAGGGCACTTTATCATGCTGTCAGACAAGCCGTAAAAATGCACTGCTGTTCCCAGAAGGAGAGGAGCAAAGCTTGCTGGCCTTTTATTAGTGCTGGAGCTCTGATATATGCCTATGCTTCAGGCTTTCATCAGAAACCTGCACCATAAACAAACACCCCAAAAAAATACTAGCCATAATAAAAAAACCAAGGCAACCTCTCCTGAACAATTCCGCCGGTGTACTTTCTAACATGCAATTAGCATACACAGGAGAGATTACTGCAGAAAGTTATACAACACACAGCCAATGTTAACAGAAAAAAAAGGGCATTTTAGGTTTACAGGTTAACACATCACGCCCTGAAATGCAGAAGAAACATTTAAATCCTAACAGAGCAAATAAACACTGCTGTGTAACTGCGGTGTGAGACTGTATTGTAACAACCAGTGCACAGTAAAGTGATTTAGTCACAAGAGAATAAAAAAAACACACAATGCAGCTTGCACACAAAAACACCCGGGCAAAAAAATGCAGTTATAGTTCATGCAAAGCAAGTTTTGAGCTCAAGCAAACAAAGACAGCAAGATTGACAGATGCAAGCACGCACACGAACACACACACACACACACACACACACACACACACACACACACACACACACACACACACACAAACCCACACACTGACGACAGAGCGGCTAAATTAAATTTCAGTCCTTGGGCAGACGACTAAACTGCTTGTGTGCAAGTCTCACTCTGAGGCAAAGCAAAAGCAATTCTCTGGAGACGGTGAAATTAAAGGGCAGAATCCAGCTTGTTTATAGTTCTCACTCTCTTCTCCTCTCAATCACATGTTTTATTAGCAATCATTCAGTACTAAAAGTCAGGCTCTTCAACAGGCCACCTGTATGATGACAGCACTTGCTGTACTGAGCTAGAGTTGCCAACCGTCCCTTGAAAATCTGAATAGTGTTGTATACTAATGTAAGAATCAAAATAGTATATAAAATACCAATAGATTCCATCATCAGAAACCTCTTAACAGTTTGCCACAGGCTAAGCCAGAGATGTCCAAACTTTTTCCACTGAGGGCCGCACACTGAAAAATCAAAGCAATCGGGGGCCATTTTGATATTTTTTATTTTAAAAACCAATACAATATATGTATAAAAAATATACATTTAGGCCTCCAATCAGGCTTGATCCCGGGGACCCCAAAGGGTTTAGGTTCAAAAATTTTTTAAAAAATGTGTCATTGTTTTGTATTATTATTATTATTCAAAGTTTAAATCTCTAGATCAACATTAGGTCTATCTGTCAATATAAAAAACATGTTTTTAAGATTTAAGTTGTATGCCTTTTTTGTTAAAAAAACACCATGTTTTTTTAATGGAAAAAACACAAAATATGCAATATTTTCCCCCAATACAATTTTAAAGTGGAACATTTCAAATTGTATAATAATTGGAGGTCATAACAACATTGATTTTAATGTATTATTAATTTTTGAGCAATGACACTTAAAAAAAAAAAAAGTCAATCAATCAATCAATGTTTATTTATATAGCCCTAAATCACAAGTGTCTCAAAGGGCTGTACAAGCCACAACGACATCCTCGGTACAGAGTCCACATACGGGCAAGGAAAAACTCACCCCAGTGGGACGTCGGGGAATGACTATGAGAAACCTTGGAGAGGACCGCATATGTGGGTAACCCCCCCCCCTCTAGGGGAGACCGAAAGCAATGGCTGTCGAGTGGGTCTGACATAACATTGTGAAAGTCCAGTCCACAGTGGATCCAACACATCAGCGGGAGTCCAGTCCACAGCGGGGTCAACAGGAAACCATCCCGAGCGGAGACGGGTCAGCAGCGCAGAGATGTCCCCAACCGATGCACAGGCTAGTGGTCCACCCGGGGTCCCGACTCTGGACAGCCAGCACTTCATCCATGGCCACCGGACCTATGCAACTCCCCCTCGCAAGGGACAGGGGAGAAGAGGAGAGAAGAAAAGAAACGGCAGATCAACTGGTCTAAAAAAAAGGGGGGGTCTATTTAAAGGATAAATTATACAAATTAGTTTTAAGATGGGACTTAAATGCTTCTACTGAGGTAGCATCTCTAACTGTTACCGGGAGGGCATTCCAGAGTACTGGAGCCCGAATAGAAAACGCTCTATAGCCCGCAGACTTTTTTTTGGCTCTGGGAATCACTAATAAGCCGGAGTTCTTTGAACGCAGATTTCTTGTCGGGACATATGGTACAATACAATCGGCGAGATAGGCTGGAGCTAAACCGTGTAGTATTTTATACGTAAGTAGTAAAACCTTAAAGTCACATCTTAAGTGCACAGGAAGCCAGTGCAGGTGAGCCAGTATAGGCGTAATATGATCAAACTTTCTTGTTTTTGTCAAAAGCCTTGCAGCCGCATTTTGTACCAACTGTAATCTTTTAATGCTAGACATAGGGAGACCCGAAAATAATACGTTACAGTAATCGAGACGAGACGTAACGAACGCATGAATAATGATCTCAGCGTCGCTAGTGGACAAGATGGAAAGAATTTTAGCGATATTACGGAGATGAAAGAAGGCCGTTTTAGTAACACTCTTAATGTGTGACTCAAACGAGAGAGTTGGGTCGAAGATAATACCCAGATTCTTTACCGAGTCGCCTTGTGTAATTGTTTGGTTGTCAAATGTTAAGGTGGTATTATTAAATAGATATTGGTGTCTAGCAGGACCGATAATCAGCATTTCCGTTTTCTTAGCGTTGAGTTGCAAAAAGTTAGCGGACATCCATTGTTTAATTTCATTAAGACACGCCTCCAGCTGACTACAATCCGGCGTGTTGGTCAGCTTTAGGGGCATGTAGAGTTGAGTGTCATCAGCATAACAGTGAAAGCTAACACCGTATTTGCGTATGATGTCACCCAGCGGCAGCATGTAAATACTAAAGAGTGCAGGGCCAAGAACCGAACCCTGGGGAACTCCGCACGTTACCTTGACATAGTCCGAGGTCACATTGTTATGGGAGACGCACTGCATCCTGTCAGTAAGATAAGAGTTAAACCAAGACAAGGCTAAGTCTGACATACCAATACGTGTTTTGATACGCTCTAATAAAATATTATGATCGACGGTATCGAAAGCGGCGCTAAGATCAAGAAGCAGCAACATAGATGACGCATCAGAATCCATCGTTAGCAATAGATCATTAGTCATTTTTGCGAGGGCTGTCTCCGTAGAGTGATTTGCCCTGAAACCGGATTGAAAAGGTTCACAGAGATTGTTAGTCACTAAGTGTTCATTTAGCTGCTGTGCAACAATTTTTTCGAGAATTTTGGAAATAAACGGAAGGTGGGAGACCGGTCGGTAGTTTACCATGAGGTCAGGATCGAGGTTAGGTCTTTTGAGCAGAGGATGAATAACCGCTTTTTTGAATGCTAGGGGAACAGTGCCGGAGGAAAGTGATAAGTTTATAATATTTAACACTGATGGACCTAATAATACAAACAGTTCCTTGATAAGTTTCCCAGGAAATGGGTCAAGTAAACATGTTGTTTGTTTTATCCCACTTACACGCTGTTATAATTCCTCTAATGTTATTTCATCAAAAATAGAGAGACTATTTTGGAGGGCAGTGTCCGTCGTATATACAGTCGTATTTGTGTTAATAGAACCCAGTTGTAGCTGGGATGCGTTGTCTTTAATCTCCTTTCTAATGAGTTCAATTTTCTTATTAAAGAAATTCATAAAATCATCTGCCGAGTGGGTGGAGCTACTGGGAGGAGTCCCTTGTTGGGTTAGCGATGCTACTGTACTAAACAGAAATTTAGGATCGTTTTTGTTGAGGCGGATGAGATTTGAGTAGTATTTAGCTTTAGCTAAGGTAAGCATGCGTTTATAAGTTATTAAACTATCACTCCATGCTTGATGGAAAACCTCAAGTTTAGTCGCGCGCCATTTGCGTTCCAGTTTTCTACATGATAATTTATGAGCTCTAATTTCTTCTGTAAACCATGGGGTGCGCCTTTTAGGGGCCCTTTTTTGCTTTAGCGGTGCTATACTATCAATAATTTCGCGCAAGGCATCGTCAAAGTTGTTAGTGAGGTTATCAATAGAGCCGACATAATTTGGGAATGGTGCCATTACCGAAGGCAGTAGGTCAGCAAGAGTCATCGTTGTGGCAGCATTAATGTTGCGGCCGCTATAGCAGTTATTATTATTATTAGCTTGTTGACAATGAGTCAAAACTTCAAATTTTATAAGGTAATGATCGGACATTACTTTAGTATATGGAAGTATCATAACTTTGGAGGTGGTGACACCCCTGACAAGCACTAGATCTATTGTATTACCGTTGCGATGCGTGGGTTCATGTATTATTTGTGTAAGACCACAGCTATCAATTATGGTTTGGAGCGCCACGCACTAAGGGTCCGATGGGGTATTCATATGGATATTAAAGTCCCCCATTATGATTATATTGTCGGCGTGCGTCACTAGATCGGCAACGAACTCTGAGAATTCACTGATAAAGTCCGAATAGGGCCCAGGGGGGCGGTAGATAACAGCCAGGTCGAGAGGTAGCGGTGTGACAGACCTCATAGTAAGCACCTCAAACGATTTATATTTATTATTTAGGTTAGGGGTAAGGTTGAAATTTTCATTGTATATTAGTGCGACATCCCCTCCCCTTTTAAGAGGACGGGCAACATGCGCATTCGTATAGTTAGGAGGAGATGCCTCATTGAGCGCAAAAAAATTCGTCCGGTTTGAGCCAGGTTTCGCTAAGACCAATGACGTTAAGATTGTTGTCTCTAATGACCTCATTAACCAATAACGCCTTGGGAGACAATGATCTTATGTTTAAAAAGCCCATATTATAGGTATTGGGCTGTTTTGACGAGTTTTTGTTAAGATTATCCGTAGTGGCAATATTAACAATGTTGCGTTTATTATGCGTAGTGCACTTTAAATAGTTTCGACCATATCTAGGAATTGATATGACGGGAATTTTCCGATTGTTTGCTTGGTGCTGCAATAGACTGGACATATCATAATTTGCCACCTCAGTAGAATGCATGTCCACCTCTGACACAGACACAACAGAAAAAACATTATGTGAATTGTGTATTATTCTAAGAGAATTGCTATGCGTACATGGATTATCCAGCCTGGCGCTGGCTAGTTCTAGCTTAACTGACTCCTCCCCCGGACTAACAGACATTGTAATTGCCTGTGACCGGGCTTGCTCTAGTGTAGTCAGTCAAGTGAGACTTAAATAGTAGTCTATGTTTCTAGACAGGATGATGGCGCCTTCCTGGTTAGGGTGAAGGCCGTCTCTCATCAGCAAGCCTGGTTTGCCCCAGAAAGAGGGCCAGTTATCAATAAACGTTAGTCCCTGTTGCCTACAGTAGATAGCCAGCCACTTGTTAAGTGAGACTAATCTGCTATATCTCTCATCATTGCCTCTCGCAGGCAGGGGGCCAGAGACAATTACTCGAAAAGTCCCACTAAAATTATTGGGGATCCAAAAGGGTCCTGCTCAGTAAAGTGTTAAAATATAAATCGTATTTTTTTTTTAAACTGTTAACACAATAGTCTCGAGATCAACTTCAGATCTGTCAATTATAACTTGTATTGTTGTTTATTATGTTTCTTGTTTGTTCGTTTTAGGCCTTTCTTTAAAAAAAAAAAAAACAGTTTTTTTTATGGCAACATTTTCCCCCAAAAAATATCTCAAAGTGGAATATTTAATGTGACGTAATTGGAGCCTTGAATAGGTCAATAATTCATAATAACATTGTGTTTGATTCATTATTATTTTTTAAAGAAAGAAACAGCCTGCATGACAGCTTAGTGTTATTAGAGTCAACATAGCAACATTTTCTTGTAATTTGTTTGCTCTTTTATACCACTGTTTATGTTTTTTATTTTTTTTAATCGTATTTTTAGAATGTGCCTTGGGGCCGTTAAAAAATTACCTGCAGGCCGCAAATGGCCCCCGGGCCGCACTTTGGACACCCCTGGGCTAAGCCAAACAGTGCCAGTGTGTCTGATGGCTCACCTATCACTTACTTTTTTTTCTGGCATCTTCATTTATTCCCTTTGCCTTGACCGTCACTGTCTCAGCTTGGCGGCAGCTAGTTAGCCAGTGGGCTGGAATTTTCCTACAAATTTTGCTGTGATAAAGCTAGATAAAGACTGGAGGCTACAATTTTGACTTTTTGCCGCAGTGACATGTTGTCCTTTAAAAAAGATACAATGGGGTTTGTTGGATGCTCCTTTTTGTCCGACGGGAAGCTACATGCTAATTTAGCAGTAGTACAATAGTAGGCTAACTCACAGATCTTAAGTGTCATTTAACAACTCTTCTCTTTTTTTGTCATTGTAATAATTACCATAAATTCTAGACTGTAAGCAGCTACTTATTACTTATGCTTTGAACACTGCGGCTTATAAAACGGTGCGGCTTATTTACGGAATTTTCTTCGCTGACTGCCATAATGCAAGTAGTTTTAAAAAACAGGCAAAGACACTGAAAAGATGTGTTATTTTTTGTGTTATGGCGCCATCTTTTGGACGAGTTTGCTCACTGCAGCTGCTGCAATGCTACATTGCCCTTCTGTTCTGACTGAGCTGTCACCTGGAAGTTCAAGTGCCAATCTATCTTCAAGCCGCCCATAGCGCTTCTACTTGTATGGATTCTTCATTCGTCACTCCAAGCAACGTTTGAACAGTAAGTTTTACAATATAGCTAAAACAATTCATACTTACTAAACCATCCAATGTGTGATGTATTTAGGAGTGTTTTCATGCACATTTGTACGTGCTATCGTAATGTAATGCAGCGACGTTAGCATTGGCTAATATGCAAACACATTTACGAGTGTCTTTGTTAGTATTACTGGGGTTTAAGGTGTGCACACGCACTCAGCATCATAGCCAGTGGTTTTGGGGCTGGCTAGACCATTAGTGAGTGAAAAGTGAAAATTAGTAGTCTGCTGGTGACCCATAGCACTCAAACCAACCTCCCCTCCATGCGGTGCACCCTGGAAACTAACACTTTGCGGTGTTAGGCTGACGAGGATATGGCCAAGGGAAGGAAAACCAGAAAGGAAACCTACTGCGTCGGGCCAACGACCCAACCAGTTCAAAACTTGTTACGAAAACCACAATGAATAAAAATAATAGTACCTCGACCCATATAGTGGACTCGAGCCAAATACTGATGAAAGCCCTCCTAGGGAAGTTAGGAGTGTGAAGTAGGGTCTACTAAGGCTGAAAATTAAGATCCACGTTGGAACATGGAAAGATTATAAAACATCTTAAACAGCTCAGGTAATTGCAGATATGAAAAAATACCAACTTGACATTCTGGGTATTAATGAATGCCGCTGGACTGGCTCTGGATGTCAGATGACTAACGATGAATCACATATCCTGTATTCTGGCCACATGGACATCCATAAACATGGTGTAGCACTTGTTCTTTCCAGAGAAAAAGCCAGCACCCTACTGGAATGGGACCCAATCAGTGAGCAAATTATAAGAGCTCACTTTAATTCAAAGCACTGCAAGCTTAACATTCTTAAGTGCTACGCACCAACAAATGAGGCTGACAATGAAGAGAAAGATGACTGTTTTCCGTCTCAAAAGTCCGCCAGCATGATATGCTCCTGTTTATGGGTGATCTGAAAGCAAAAATGAGAGATGACTATACTAACTTTGAGAGAGCAATGGAAACACATGGCTGCGGAGATATCAATGATATTGGTGAGCGCCTTGCAGACTTCTGCATGAACAACTAATTTGTCATTGGAGGAACCATCTATCCACACAAACACATCCGTAAACTCAAATGTAAATCATCTGATGGAAGAACGATCAATCAAAATGACCACGTTATTGTAAATGGAAAGTGTCGCAGGTTTTTTCAAGATGTGCGAGTTTGCCGTGTAGCAGATGTATACAGTGACCATTACCTCCTCACGGCCGCCATCAAGCTGAAATTAAAGAAGGTCATATCTGAGAGTCAACAAAGGAAACAACTGGACATCACGAAACTGAGATGTCCTGAAACAAATTATGCCTCTGTACTGGAACTGAACAATCATTTTAGTGCTCTCTCAGATGTAACCGATGAACTAGATATAAATCATAAATGGGATACTATCAAGAATACCTACTGTGAATCGTAAAAGTGTCCTTCGTTAGAAAAATAACAAATAATGGTTAACACCAGGAACATGGCATGACATTGATGAAAGAAATAAACTGAAAAAGAAATCATGGCACACCAAGTCACCTCAACTTCAACAGCAAGCCCAGATAGCCTATAAGAACATGGATAAGGAGGTAAAGGGGAGTGCCAGGAAGGACAGGTGTAACGCTAGCATGGGCTAGGCGGGTTAAGAATGTAAACCGTGTGACAGAAGATGGTTCGTCTAGGAGCCTGTGGTATGAAAGATGACGACAACTAGTTATTTTGGTTTTGACTGCATTAAATGTATTTAACACAATAATATAAATGCCACAGATGACACAATAGGAAAAAAAAAAAAAAAATGCCCAATACAAAAATACAAGATGCAGTCCTGCTGCCTTCTCGGAACCAGTTCACAGTTCAGTTCAAAAGGTATGCAAACGCTTTCGCGTCAGTCCAAAAGTTCAGTTAAAAAACAAAAGTAATCCAAAAGGCTCGCCACGGAGGAGGAAAAAAATGCTTGTCCTACCGCGTAGTTGTTTAGCTCGCCATTTGTTGAGTTGAGTTTGAAAGTGGATAGGGAGCTCAGGTTGTTTGGGTCAACGGGTATTCCTTCCCGGAAAAAAAACCTGACCTAAAAGTCCAAAAAACAAAGTGAGTAATCTAGTTACCTCTTCACTAGCAAAGTACATTATATATGTACTTGAAAGCATAATGTAAGCATTCCATTGTCCAGAATGACTAATTATTTGTACTAATAAACCAATTGATATGACAAAATTAACCATGTTGATTAATATACAATTATGAGTCCAATTAAAATGAACATTCATAATACATTTCTAATACAGATCATGATTTCTTATCTAAAGTGATAAAACTCAATCATGGATCAATTACAAATTAAATCACAATTTCAATTACAAATTAAATTACAAGTTAAATTACAAATTAAATCACAAGTTCAATTACAAATTAAATTACAAGTGCACTTATATAACCCAGTTTCATAATAATACTCATTATTAGAAACTCAATGTATCATACCGTATTTCCTTGAATTGGCGCAGGGAATATAGTATTCGCACGTCTAGAATTACTGCCGGGTCAAACTCGTTTCTCAAAATAATTAACGCATGTTTGGCCTTATCGCCGGTTTATTATTGAAGCCGGATCAAATTCGTTTTGCAAAATATTAATTTTATTATCGCATGTCTAAAATTTTCACCGGGTCAAACTCGTTTCGCAAAATATTTAGCAAATGGCTAGAACTTCCACCGGGTCAAATTCGTTGCGTCACGAGTGACGCATCTGTCCTCATTTTCAAAATGGAGGAAGCTGATTTCAGTAGTTTACAATCGCACAAAGGAAAAAAGATGAAGAGCTATTCAGTAGGATTTAAGGTCCAAGCTATTGAATACCGGCACAGTATGCTAAAGAGAACAGTAAGCATCTATGTTTTATTAATATACCGTAGCTGCGTGTGTGAAATACTGTATAAGTCATTAAATGACTCCCGCCTCCTGGTGGTAGAGGGCGCTGCCGCGCTAGTGATCCTTCTTGCGACTTCCGGTACTGCAGAAGAAGTGAACACACGCAGCAAGAGATTTTCTTTTTTTAACAAGGAGGATTACATACAGGTATCTAAAATAAAACAGTTTTCTAAACTGGACTTTCAATGGAAGCAGGAGGTAATAATTAAAGGAATATCTCCATCGAGACAGAGACTTTTAAAACGGAAAAAAGAAAATAATGAAGACTTCTATAAACAAGTTATCGATGCTTTTGGTCAGAAGGAGCTGCAAATGGACTCCATTTATAAGTACAGGTAAGACCATAATAACGTTTTTTTTAATTAAATGTGCTTTTCATGATGGTATGCTTACATCACACTCAAAGCGCACGCCTAAATTTTATGGATTCCTTTTGGTAAACGCCGGAGTGAGAAGAGGTTTTAAAATAATTACCGCATGCACAGCCATCCCGCCGGTTTCCGGTAAACGCAGGAGTGACAGGAGGTTTTAAATTAATTAACGCCCCTGCGGCTATTCAAGGAAATACGGTCATTCAAATTCAAGTACTTGTCCAAACATTCAAAGTTGATAAACAATCAAGCACAGTTAATAAATTAAAGTGTTGCGCAACAACCCAAATACACGCACCTGCGTTCCATCTGATGCGCATCCACAAAGTGGCTAAAGCATATTAGCAGTGCAAAGCCCTTTGCCACTTTGCTAGACTACACTGTTGCCTATAAATCGGCTGGATGATCAGAAGAAAACAAAATATAATTACCTGAGTAATCGAGGGCAAAAACAACACACCATGCCCGGCCCGATAGTTAATCGAACTCGGTGGCTCTATGGAAGAATGGCAGCGGTTAGCGCCTATGCTAAAACAGATGCTAACATAATATTAGCGACATGGCACATGATTGTGATTGTGGAATTCCGTTGATTATGCCATGGCAAAAGACTCACCTAATTATGAAGTTTGCAAAGTGTGAGAATGAGAAGATTTTGCGAGTTGCTTCTCAAGCGCGTCTCACAGCACCGCAGCCACAGCAGGTACGGGAGGGGGTGGTGAAGTGAGCAGCGCTTTCTTAAAAGGAAGTGAGCGGCAGGAAGTAACCCTCCACAATAAAAGTCTTTGCACTGTATGCATGTTTCCAATGGATATTTTAAATATGGGTTACACAGGGGAGCCTACATTGAAAGATTGGCTGGTGAAGCTGAGCAAGCTGCACCTCAGGGAAATACGAGTGTAGTATACAAGACTACTAAACGCCTCTGTGGAAGCAGCACCAACCATTCCACCCCTGTAAAAGATAAAGATGGTTATGTCATAACAACTGAACGTGAACAAGCAACTTGATGGGTGCAACATTTCCGCCCAGTGCTAAATCGGCCTGATCCAGAAGAACCAGCAAATCCTTCACCAACAGACCCAATCTTTAAACAGACACAAAACCGCCTAAGAAGTCAGGAGTGCAATTAAATCAATGAGAAGTGGCAAAGCAGCTAGTATTGACTCAATTCATGCAGAGATGTTGAAAGCTGATATCAACCTTGCTACAAAACTTCTGACTGACCTTTTCACTACCATTTGGACAACAAATGTCATACCAAAGGACTGGTCGAAGGGTTTAATTGTAAAACTTCCCAAGAAAGGTGATCTTCAGAACTGTGATAATTGGCGTGGTATCACCTTATTGTCCATCCAAGCAAAATAATTTGTAGAGTCCTCCTAAATAGAATTGAAAGAGCTATTGACACAAGCTGAGGCAGAAACAAGTAGGATTTAGGAAAGGAAGAGTGTTATGATCCGCTGCCCGGATCATATTTCTGTTTACGTTTTCTAGTCACTTGTGTTTTTCTGTTAGTCTTGATCTCTTTCTAGTTCCTGTTTAAGCACCTCTGAGTTTGGTTACCATAGTAACTAATTACGTTTACCTGCCGCTGGGGTTCCCGACACGCACCTGTTGGTCATCATTGACATTATTATTTAAAGCCTGCCTTCTCAGTCAGTCGGTCTTGCATCGTAGTTTGTTTTCACACAACAGTTGACGACTTTTGTTCCTGTTCTGTAACCTTCTAGCTTCCACGCTAAAGGCTCTGGTAACCTTCTAGCTTCCACACTAAAGGCTCTGTTTAGTGTTTACCTTCTAGCTCCCACGCTAGCTCCTTTTGTTTCTGCTTTAAGTGCTATGAGCACGTTTTTGTTTGTTCAGTATTATTTATTTCTTAAATAAATCATTCTTTACCTGCAAGCTGTGTCCGAAGCCCGATCTGCATCCCTGGGAGAACGAACACCCGCAACCATGCGACCCGGTCGTCACAGAAGAGGATGTATTGACCAGATCTTTACTCTGCGTAACATCATTGAGCAGTGTCTAGGGTGGAATGTGCCCTTGTATATCAACTTGTTCCAGTTCAAAAAGGCATTTGATAGTGTACATTGTGGAACTTTGTGGAAGATCCTACGATCTTATGGAATACCACCAATAATTATTTCATTAATAAGACTGTTTTATGATAACTTTGAATGCAGCATCATCTTGATTAATTCCCTCTCTGAGTGGTTTTTAGTGAAGTCTGGATGCATCCTTTCACTAATCCTTGTCACCATCGACTGGATTATGATGAAGACAACATCAGATAAACAAAGGGGCATTCATGTCAGGGTTGTCCCTGACAGTTTGGTCAAGTTTTAGTTTTCCTCTGCGTTTGTCTTAGTTTCCTGTCTTTAGTTCCTGTCAGCACTCTTATTTTGGTTATTTCCTGATTGTCCTCCCTGATTGCTTTTTCCCCTCAGCTGTGGCTGATTGGCACATGGCCACACCTGGTGCCAATCAGCCAGCTGCTATTTAAACCTGTCCTGCCCTCCAGTCACTGCTGGATTATTGTAGTGTCTACTGGTCAATGTCACTACTACCTGTCACGATACTTCGTTGTAGCTCTGTCTACTTTTGTTCACTCCGCTCTAGTCCTAGTTCCTTCGTGTCACAGTAAGTGTTTTTGTTTGTCGACAGTTAGCCTTTGTGCTATTTTAGTTCATAGCCAAGTTTGTTCTCCGCCGTGTGCGCGCCTTTTGTTTGTACCCTTTTGTTTGTTTTTTTGCCAAAGTATTTAATTAAATCATGTTTTCCCATTCAATGCCTGCCATTATCTCTGCATCTTGGGGTTCGTCACCAAAAAACTTTGACAATTCAGTGGACTCTTTTGTCACATTTAGAAGATCTAGACTTTGCCGATGACCTGCCTGTTCTCTCTTCAAAACATGCTCTTCAGCAGGAGAAGACTGACAGACTGAACAATTTTGCCAACCAAACAGGCCTTAACATCAAACAATCAAAACTCAAGTGATGTGTATTAACACCAACAGAGCTACACAAATAAATATCGATGGGAAATCTGTCGAAATTGTAGATGATTTTACCTTCTTGGGCAGTCTCATCAGTAAGGACAACAGGGTCCAAAATGACATAAAGGCAAGACTGGAAAAAACGCAAGGTGCATTTGCACAACTCCATCCCATTTGGAAGTCCCAAGTGTACAGTGAGAAATGCAAGATCCATCTGTACAAAAGCAATGTGAAATCTGTCCTGATGTACGGATCAGAATGCTGGCGTGTCACCAAGTCGGTTATGATAAACTTCTGCAATAAATGCCTTCGAAGGATCTGCTGCATATTCAGGCCCAACAAGATTTTGCATAGAGAGCTCTACAAAAGCACAGGCTGCCAAAGTGTTGTTGAAGATATCAAGTGCCGACACATCTGATGGCTTGGTTATGTACCCTGGATGGATCAGGATTGTATCCCGAAAATAGCCTTGAGATGGACACTAACCAAAAAAAGTAAACCAGAAACACCAAAAATTACTTGGCGCAGAACTGTGGACGCAGAGCTTGCCACAATGGATCTGACATGGTAACAAGAAAAATACACCGCTAAGGACAGGAACAGATGGAGAGAACTCATTCACTATGTCCCATGCACCAAATTAGTCTGATTTCTCAAATACTTCAGTTTTTTGTATGTTATTTTAAGTCTAAGTGTCCATGCACACTTTCAAATGCGATTATTGGTCATACTCCATGTGCCTCTCGTACACTGGGGGGCACTAATTTCCTTTTAGAGCGGATAACTGAATTACTTTTCCGGTTGATCTATGACGCCATACTAGGATTTTTGGATCCTTACAACTTGTTTTAAGTGATGTTCGCTGTGATATTGTTATATATTACGTTTCTAATCGCTATGCTGATGTTAAATAGCAGACAGCATTGAGAAATGATCTTGGATTGCACTACGAACATGACGCTACAACCAAGAATGTATTGGGCGGATGCAAAGAAAGAGAAAGAGTTGTTTCAAAATAATTTTCCCAACAAAAATCATGGAAACAAAACTTTTGAATGTCTCAAAAGGCTCTGTGGATTGATGAAGGAGTTTTAAATCCGGAAGAAAAAAACGTTTGTGCCCCGACTAATATATCCAGAGGAAGGTTCCTATTGTTCTGGACTATCTTGCCAGTTGTGTGGAGAGTAAATCAGTTGCCTTGCACAAATGCAGCGTGAAGGTTTGTGTACGCTTTATTATTCGCCTTTAATATAACTGCTTCAATCTCTTTAATCTCATTTGTATTTCGTCCGGAAGTCCGAACTAAGCTGGCATTTTGCATTTCCCTAGCTCAATTCCTAAATAAATCTCAGTTTCTTTTTTTCTACCATCAATGCACTTCAAAATGTTCTGTTCTTTTAATTTGTGAAGTAAATAAGCAGTCTCCTCTTCATTACAATTGTTGCTATGTTTCTATTAAATGGTATCTGTTTCCGGGTCGTATCTCGTGCGTGGAGACTGGCGCATGTGCAATATGAAGGGTCTTCTCTGGCGCACACACCCCTCCAGAGATCTGGTTTCCAATCGCATAATCCAGGTGTGTTAGTCCAACTTTTTAAGAACCGAACACGATCGAATTAAGGTAATTCTATGGTCGGTAGGAAGCTTATCTACACCAAACTATTCCAGAAATTGGACTAATTTAGTGCATGAACACGTACTGGCTGGGGTCTTAAGTCCCAGCCAGGGTGAAGAGGTTTTAACCCTTGTGTGGTGTTCGGGTCTGTGGGACCCGTCTTCGATTTTTATTAAAAGAAAAATGATACAATTAATACATTTTTCAAACTGAGACTCACTGACTTTGGCTCATTTTCTGTGAAGAACATATATCAGAATACATACTTAATGAACACACACCATACACCCCCCCCCTACACATTTCTATAACATATAAGATGTCTGGGTCTACTGGACCCGGGGCTAATAGAAGTGTGGAAATTGATGTTCTGTGTACCACACACACACACACACACACACACACACACACACACACACACACACACACACACACACACACACACACACACACACACACACACACACACACACACACACACACACACACACACACAGCAGGCCTAGACAGGAGTAGGACAGAGTGTAGGTACACATAACATCAGAGGGTCAAATGTGTGAGAAAATGAGAGCAGACAGTGTTGACAAACAATGTTGCAACCTTGTGTGGGAACCGCAGGTGCAGAAACACAAAAGAAGAATCCCTGTGGGATGCAGAAACTGGCAGAGAAATGTCCATGCAACGTTCATATTGTTGTTACTCAGCCAGTGTTTGTGGGTCTTAAACTTAGACTTACTTTTTATTATAATTCAAATTTGAACTTTACAATACAGATAAGAACGGAATTTCGTTGCATTAACTCGTTGTAGTGCAGGATAAAAGAGCAATCAGGTGCAGATATAAATATATAGATTACTGTACAGATAAATATATTGCACTTTTGCATATGCATCCAGGTTTATGGATATATGTTATATTGTCTTTAGATTCCAGCCAGTTAATCCATTTTTGGGGGGAGTTGAGGGGATTATTATGATGTGTTCAAGAGTCTTACGGCCTGAGGGAAGAAGCTGTCACAGAACCTGGAGGTTCTGCTGCGGAGGCTGCGGAATCTCTTTCTAGAGTCCAGCAGTGAAAACAGTCCTTGGTGGGGGTGGGAGGAGTCTCTGCAGATTTTCTGAGCCCTGGTCAGGCAGCGGCTTTCTGCGATCTCCTGGATAGGAGGTAGAGGAGTCCTGATGATCTTTTCCGCCGTCCTCACCACTCTCTGGAGAGACTTCCAGTCTGAGGCACTGCAGGCTCCAGTCCAGACAGAAATGCAGTTGGTCAGTAGGCTCTCTATAGTGCCTCTTTAGAATGTGGTGAGAATGGGTGGAGGGAGCAGTGCTCCTTTCATCCGACGCAAAAAGTGCATGCGCTGCTGAGCTCTTTTTACAAGAGCTCCGGTGTGTAGGGACCAGGTCATATTGTCAGTTATCTGCACCCCCAGGAACTTGGTGCTGCTTACCATCTCCACTGCTGTGCCGTTGATGAAGAGTGGAGCGTGGCTGAACTGGTGCTTCCTGAAGTCGATTGATTGATTGATTGAGACTTTTATTAGTAGGTTGCACAGTGAAGTACATATTCCGTACAATTGACCACTAAACTGTAACACCCGAATAAGTTTTTCAACTTGTTTAAGTCGGGGTCCACTTAAATTGACTCATGATACAGATATATACTATCATATATACTATCATCATAATACAGTCATCACACAAGATAATCACAATGAATTATTTACATTATTTACAATCAGGGGTGTGGAGGGGGGGGTGGTAGGATATGGACATCAAGTAGTGGACATAGAGAGAGAGAGAGAGAGAGAAAGAGAGAGAGAGAGACAGAGAGAGAGAGAGAGAGAGAGAGAGAGAGAGAGAGTGAGAGAGAGATCAGAAGGCATAAGAAAAAGTATCTGCATTTGATTGTTTACATTTGATTGTTAGCAATCCGGGGAGGGTGTTAGTTTAGGGTTGTAGCTGCCTGGAGGTGAACTTTTATTGCGGTTTTGAAGGAGGATAGATATGCCCTTTCTTTTATACCTGTTGGGAGCGCATTCCACATTGATGTGGCATAGAAAGAGAATGAGTTAAGACCTTTGTTAGTTCGGAATTTGGGTTTAACGTGGTTAGTGGAGCTCCCCCTGGTGTTGTGGTTATGGCGGTCATTTACGTTAAGGAAGTAGTTTGACATGTACTTCGGTATCAGGGAGGTGTAGCGGATTTTATAGACTAGGCTCAGTGCTAGTTGTTTAACTCTGTCCTCCACCTTGAGCCAGCCCACTTTAGAGAAGTGGGTAGGAGTGAGGTGGGATCTGGGGTGGAGGTCTAGCAGTAACCTGACTAGCTTGTTCCGAGATGTTTGGAGTTTAGATTTGAGGGTTTTGGAGGTGCTAGGGTACCAGGAGGTGCATGCGTAATCGAAAAAGGGTTGAACGAGAGTTCCCGCCAGAATCCTCAAGGTGCTTTTGTTGACCAGAGAGGAGATTCTGTAGAGAAATCTCGTTCGTTGGTTAACCTTTTTGATTACCTTGGTTGCCATTTTATCACAGGAAAGGTTAGCCTCTAGAATGGAACCTAGGTAGGTGACCTCATCTTTCCTGGTGATAACAATGTCACCCACTTTTATGGTGAAGTCATTGACTTTCTTGAGGTTGATGTGGGACCCAAACAGGATGGATTCTGTTTTACCCAAGTGTATGGATAGCTTGTTGTCAGCGAGCCAGGTGCAAGTTCTACAGAGCTCAGCACTGAGGATTTTCTCCACCTGTGACTTGTCCTTGCCGGATACCAGCAAGGCAGAGTCATCTGCAAACAAAAACAATTCACAGTCGCATGCCGATGACATGTCGTTTATGTATATTAGGAACAGTAAAGGTCCCAATATACTGCCTTGGGGAACTCCACAGCTCACCGAGAGGGGGGGGGGGGGGGGGGGGACACAGTGCCGTTCACCTCTACCACCTGCTCCCTCCCCTCCAAGTAAGATTGCATCCAGCTCCATGAGTTTTTGTTAAATCCGATTGCTCTGAGCTTATCCAACAGTATAGCGTGGTTAACGGTGTCAAAGGCCTTCTGAAGGTCCAGCATGACCATGCCGCAGTATTTGCCCGCGTCCACCTCATGTTTGATGTGGTCGGTCAGATAGAGAAGGCATGTGTCAGTGGAGTGGTTAGTTCTGAAGCCGGATTGGAATTTGTACATGAGTTTATTAGTGGCAAGGTAACTATCGACCTGTTCATAAACAATTTTTTCCATTACTTTGGAAATGGAACTGAGAATAGAAACAGGTCGGTAGTTCCCAGGTTCCAATTTGCTTCCTTTTTTAAAGAGGGGAGTTACTCTTGCAATCTTAAAATCTTTTGGTACTTGGCCTTGTGTAATTGATAGGTTTATTATGTGCGTGATGATCGGGGCAATGATGGAGGCAGAGTCCCTGAGGAATCTGGAGGGAATATTATCAAGGCCGGTGGCCTTGTTAGGGTGGAGTGCGCTCAATTTTTTAAACACCTCATCAGCTGTGACCATTTCTAATTTGAAATCATCGTTGGATATTCCTAGCTTTCTGTAGAAGGCTTTAATGTGTTCTACACCAAAGCGACCAGAGTGGTGGGACAGCTTGTTGACAAGGGTTGCGGCTATGCTGGTGAAAAAGATGTTAAGTCTGCTAGCTACCTCCATATTGTCTGTAATGAGGGAGTCACCCTCCTTGATGCTGATGTTGGTGAGTCTTGTTTTAAGTTTCTGGCTGCAACCAGGAAGCTGGTTGTTGAGAATTTTCCAGAGCTCACGTGGCTTATTTGTGTTTTCCTCTATTTTGTCGTTAATGTAATTTTTTTTTAAGGATTTAGTCAGGTTGGTTGATTTATTTCTTAATTTATTGCATTGCTTTTTGAGAGTTGAAAGGAGTAATTTGAGGTTGATATTATTGGGTTGTTTATCTACTTCTGTTTTACATTTTTGGTATTCAGAGTATTTCCTGTCTCTGTCTTTTATGGCAGCTAATAGGTCCGGATTCATCCATGGTTCCGAGCGGGCTTTGATCCTGACTGTTTTCACGGGAGCCATGTCATTTAGTATCTTTAGGAACGCCGTTTTGAAGCGATCCCAAGCAACATCGACCAGGTTGCTCGCGAGCACAGGGGACCAGTCCCTCTCATCTAATTTTAAATTGAAATTGTCATTGGAGTATTTTTTGAGGGATCTGGATTGGGCTGTTATGTGGCCATTGGCTTTAGGTTTAGCTATTTTGCGGGTGCAGAAGGTTAGATAGTGGTCGCTAAGACCACAGATCATGACCCCACTATTTTTTATTTTAGGCCGGTCTGAAGTGAGAATGAGATCTATGGTTGATTGGGTGGAATCACACACCCTTGTAGGTAGCGCTATTAGCTGGGAAAGACCGTGCAGATTACAAAACTTGCTGAAGGATCTGAAGACAGGCGCATCTTTGCGTTGAATATCTGTGTTCAGATCCCCAGTTATAATTTTCTCCACGTTGTCTGTCCCCGCCAAGCATTCTTCCAAAACCCCATAGAAATCACTCTGATTAAGGGGTCTATAAACAGTCCCTATTAGTACCGGCTTAGCGTTTTTAAATTTGATTTCCGCCCACACAGATTCCAGGTCATTGTGGTTAAGATCAGTGCGAGTTATGTATTTAATATCTTGGTGAATATACATACAAACGCCCCCACCGTGTTTATTCCTGTCCTTTCTGATAACCGAAAAGTTTTGTATTTCTATCTCTGAGTCAGAAATACTTTGATCAAATTTGGTTTCAGAGAAACACAAGATTTTTACCTTCGTGTTGAGGAACATTTCTCTGATTTGGTCGAGTTTGGCTCCAGAGAGGCTGTTCACATTAAGGTGGATGATGTGTAGTCCACTGGAACCAAAAAGGGCATCAGAGTCCGCTGTGTTGTGGTACTGACCAGAAAAGTTGTTGGTTATTATTGCTGTTGAAGTTGAAGAACAGAAGGAAGAGAAAGGAGAGAGAGAGAGAGGCATATTGTTCTTCCTCCAGGTGAAGGGGGAGGGGGGGGGAGGGGCGGAGTTGGAGAGGGGGAGAGGGGGGTGCCAGGTAGGGTTGCTGGGGGTGGATTTCCTTTTGGCGGGCTTTTTTGAAGACAAAGAGAACAACGAAAATGTTTTTGTAAAGGCGCCTCTAAATCCAGTGTATGCCACGTCCTCGACCGTTGTGGACGGGGGAGAGGCCGCGTGGACCCCCGCCATCTCGTGCAGTTCCCCGCCATCACCGATGGCTGGGTCGCCGTCCACCACCGTCGCGTCGTTCACCGCCGCTGAGTCGCTGCCTTCTCTGATGACTGGGTCGTCCTCCAACGCCGCCGCCGAGCCTCCGACCGTGTCGATGAACGGGGCGAAGTCCTCCGCCGAGCCGCCGATCGCTGGAGCACAGGTGAGCTTGAGCTGAGATGAGCCGGTAGCTGAGTTAGCTTCAATGGCGACGCTAGCAGTAGCATTGCTAGTCTTCGCCAGTCGGGACAACATTAACCGTGTTGTTACAGGTCCAGGGTTGAGTTCAGTGTCTCCTGATAGTAGAAGTAATAGTAGTATTATTGACTTTCTGTCTATCCTTCCAGTCAGGGGCATGTTCACTTTGCCTCGATGTGCAGTCAAGCACGATCCTAACACGTTAGCTCCAAAACCAAGGTGCTTCGCCGATGTATTGTCATGGAGATAAAAGTCACTATGGATGTCCATTTCGCGTTCTTGACTCTCATTTTCAAGAGGGTGAAGTATCCGAGGAGGTTTAAAATATAAATCCGTGATCCACAGTACAAAAAGGAGGAAGTGTGGGATAATCCGAGCAGTTGTTTGAATTCCCGATCGGGAGCGAAAGAGGGTGCGACCGCTCATCTCGGCGTCCTACGCAGCGCTTGATGATGATATCCTTGGTCTTGTCGACGTTCAGGACCAGGTTGTTGGTTCTGCACCAGTCAACCAGATGTTTCGCCTCCTCCCTGAAGTCCATGTCGTTGTTGTCACGGATGAGGCCCACTACTGTTGTCGTCCGCATACTTCACAATGTGGTTAGTAGTGGACCTGTCGCTGCAGTCATGGGTCATCAAAGTGAACAGCAGCGGACTCAGGAAGCAGCCCTGGGGGGAGCCGGTGCTCAGGGACATGGCACTGGAGGTGTTGTCGCCCACTCTCACAGACTGGGGTTTGTCTGTGAGGAAGTCAAGAAGCCAGTGTCATAGGGGGGTACTGAATCCCAGGGGGGCCAGTTTGCTCACCAAGTGCAGCGGGATGATGGTGTTGAATGCCGAGCTGAAGTCCAGAAACAACATCTGCACGTGTGTGTCCTTTCCTTCCAGATGTTCTAAGCTCAGGTGGAGTGCAGAGGAGATGGTGTCCTCTGTGGAGCAGTTAGGGCGATACGCGAACTGGTATGGGTCGAATGTGGGGGGAAGTCTGGAGACAATGTATTCCTTTACCAGCTTCTCGAAGCACTTCATTACAGATGTTTTTGGGGATAAGGTAAACATCTGTTCAGTATTTTAACATAAAAGTGTTTGATTGTGAGGCATTAAAAGCCACAAAATGCAACGGGTCCATCAGACCCACAAACACTGACTGAGTAACAACAATATGAACACCACACAAGGGTTAAGTTAAGTTAAAGTAGTTAGTATTATTAACTTACAATGGCATCCCTTTTATATTTTGTAAGTTTTATGAATTCACCAAAACTTCACCTTAGACTTATTGAGTCTGTTTAGCTGATTGGAGAGCTAGTTTCCCCAGCTAGTGGGTCCTTGACAATGTCTTCTGTTTTGTTTGATCAGCCGTTTGACTGCTGTGTTACAGGCACCGTTTGTAAACAATTAAGGTATTTACAAAATATTTCTGTGTAAATAACTCATCTTACAACATATATAACTGCGACTTAAAGTCCGGTGCGGCTAATATATGTAACAATATATTTTTCTTCCAAAAATGTAATGAGTGCTCTATAGTCTGGAAAATACTGTATGTCTTGTTCTAAAAACACTAGTTATATGTCTAAGTTGTTTACACATAGGGCCTGATCTACTCAGGGTTTGTGTGTGTACTAAACTGTCCCGGTGGCACAAAACCGCTGATGGTTTGATCCCAGGCTGCAGAGACAAAAGGCGGAGCGCAGGTCAAATAATTTCATTGTTTACGTATAGAGCAAAAACGGCAGAAACACAAGGCTATTGCAGGGCATGTAGCTGCAGCAGAGTAACACATTCACACTGACAAAAAGGCAATAACCCAGCCCTGGTAATGAACAGCAGGGTAACCTAAATAGACTTAATTAGAAATAGAAAACATATGCACTTCAAGAAACTAAACGGAAAGTGAAGATGCAGCAAAACAAGGAGTCCAACAGGATTTAGAACCAAAATAAGAGCACTAGGACAGGAAATGATACATACTCCGTCATGGAAACATGACACTAAACGTGCAAACATGACGCAACTTCACACAAAGCTGATCAACTAAGCTTGTGCGCTGAGAATGTTATCTTTGAACGAGCAAAACAGTGAGCACAATCGATTTAGCATGTGTTCACGTACAGTACATACAGATTATCAGGACGCCCACAATACCAGAAGGAGGAGACGCAATTATAATCATTTAGCCTTGAACTGCTGTTTTTCCATCTATATTTGGCAGAGTTTGGAAGGTATGTGCAAACCAACCGATGGTTAGGATTACCCTTTTAAATTAAAATGATCTAAAAACTGAGCTTGACAACTGCACTTTGATAAACTCACAGACTGACTGGCGCCAGTTTACCAGCTTAGATGCAAACATGAAAACAAGACACATTAATGTTTTACCCCCAATATGAAACAACATATTCCAATCTAAATTTCTACAAACACATTATTGTCTGAGAAACTATGTTTAATTGTGCACATGGAATCTACAAGCTGTGCTCTCTTAGTATGGAATTATAATGATCGGTCTTTCCTCAGAGGAAAAGAGAGGAGGTGCTTTTATGGTGCCTTCAAGGACTGCTGAAAAGAGTAGGACATAAGACCTGCCAGAAAAAATACATGATTATTAGGGCTATGAATCTTTGGGCACCACGATTAATTTGTATTCGATTGTAGAGGGTAACAATTCGATTCAGAATCAATTCTCGACTCAAAAAGTCAATTCAAAGTCAATACTTTTTGAATAACATTGGCTGCCAGTTCTATGATCGACTACATTCCTCCATAAAATAAATAAACAGCTGTGATACTTTTTTATCTTACTTAAAATGATACTGGTTTTGTTTAATATAATTCTATATTATAATTAGGGTTGGAGAGGAAGTTCAACAAGCAACTTTGGAAATGGTTGGGAATACCCCCGAGCTTTACATCTAAGGTCGGGTCAGCTCCAGCTCCCCCTGTCTTCAGTTCTGGAGGAGTTTAAAGTCGCAAAATGCAGACTTTCCCTGACGTATAGGGACTCCCAAGATCGACTGCTCAGGGAAGCTGGAATAAGAACAAGATCTGGCAGGAAGTGGGCCGCCAGCACTGCTGTTATCCAGGCAGAATCATCTCTCAGGACCAAAGATACCATCGGAAGCCCCTGCACTGGAAGACAGGGTCTAGGAACATCACATTTCCAGCAGTGGTCCAAGTCCACTCCCAGGGAAAAGAGGACCATGATCCAGGATGAAGTTCGAAACCTTAAGGAAGAAGAGCTAAAGCCATCAAGCTCGCAACACAAAGTGCCTGGACAAGGTGGAACCTTCCCAAGAGGAACGTGACGTGGAGTGAACTGTGGAGGCTGGAGACGTTTTGTATCTTGTTTCTGTTCCGGGCAGTATACGACACCCTGCCGACCCCAGTCAACCTGCATAGGTGGGGAATGAGGGAGGACCCGGTGTGCAGGTTGTGTGGCGGTAAAGGAACTATGGCGCACATTCTTTCTGGGTGCAAAACAGCATTGACCCAGGGAAGATACAGGTGGCGCCATGACAAGGTGTTGGAAATGCTCGCAGACATCTTGGAGCAAGAGAGGAGAAAGAAACACCCAGCCAAAACTAAGCCACTGCTGAGCACCATCACCTTTGTGAAAGAGGGTCATAGACCAGTTGTCCAAGGCCAAGCCAAGCAAAACCTCCTGCAGTTGGCCCAGGGATGGGAGATGGAGGTCGACCTGGGGAGGAAGCTCCTCTTCCCAGAGGCGGTACTGTCCATCACTCTGAGACCAGTGTGTGTAAATACTTTTCGAGCATATTCAAAAATACCACAATAATAATGATAACTGATAATAATATAATATTATAATAATTCCAATTATATAATAATGCGGTAAAAACACAATCAACTTGAAGCGCCATCCGCAGGCTAACCATCGGGACATCTACTCAATAGTAAGTAGGTCGAAAGCTAACATTTTGAAATTACTCATACTATACTGAAATACTGTTACTATTATAGACTGTAGATCAGGAGCAAGTCAGCTTACTCTACCACTACTTTTCAGTACACTATGGGCAAGCTTGATTTCATAAGCAAAATACACATTTTAAAAATACACTTTAATCAATGTCCTCCGCACACTGTTCAGTTAATTACACAATTTGACAACCCAAAAGACCAGATTTGTCATTTTTTTAACTAACATAGAAAGAAAGACAGGTATGTAAGATACACAGTACGTTCTAGTTTTATAACACTGGTTGTTGTGCACACTCAGTATAGTTACACACTCAGTATAGTTATACATGATATAGGATAAAAACTAGTTTGTTTCTTTATATGACCATTTTAGTCATATATTTTTCAATATTTGAAAAAAAAAAATTACCTTAGGTAGTTGGTATGTTGTTCCCTTTTGTGGGGTTATGTTCTTTTTCTGCTTCAGTGCAGCTGGCGTACCACACTGTTATGCAGAACTTCAGCAGGCTCTCGACAGCCGAACGATAGAAGGTCACCATCAGCTGCCTCTCCAGTCTGTTCTTCCTCAGCACCCTCAGGAAGTGGAGTCTCCGCTGGGCCTTCCGGATGACCGCAGTTGTATTTGGGGTCCAGGAGAGGCCAGCAGATATGAGGGTGCCGAGGAACTTGAAAGAGCTGACTCTCTCCACCTCCTCACCGTTGATGTAGAGGGGGCGGGGTCTGCAGTGTTTTTCCTAAAGTCAAAGATGAGTTCCTTGGTTTAAGTGGTGTTCAGTGCCAGGTTATTCACTGAACACCACGCTGAAAGTTTCAGGACCTCATCTCTGTATGCAGACGCGTCCCCCCCTGTAATGGGTCCAACAACCGTTGTGTCATCGGCAAATTTGATGATGGTGTTCTCCGGGTGGGCTGGACTACAGTCATGGGTGTAGAGGGAATATAGCAAAGGACTAAGCACACAGCCCTGTGGAGAGCCGATGCTGAGTGTGCGGGAGGAGGAGAGATGGGGGCCGAGTTTCACTGTCTAGGGTCGGTTGGTCAGGGAAGTCCTTAATCCAAAGACAGGTGGGTCTGGGGAGGCCTAAGTCCAGCAGTTTGGTGACCAGTATGTCTGGTATGATGGTAATGAAGGCGGAGCTATAGTCGATGAAAAGCATCCAGTTAGTGCTACTGGGCAATAGTCGTTGAGGTTGTTTATGGCAGCTTTCTTGGGTACCGGGATGATTGTGGCGGATTTAAGGTAGGGTGGGATGAGTGCCTGTGCCAAGGAGAGGTTGAAGAGGACAGTGACAATGTAGGAGAGCTGGTCAGCGGGTACACCGTCTGGACCAGCCGCCTTCCTGCGGTTCACTGCCCTGAGCACCCGCCTGACCTCGTGCTCCTCCAGAGTGAGTGTGGGAGTGCTCGGGGCTGGGAAGGTTGGGGGTGGTGTGGCTTTGACTGGTTGTGATGTCTCAAAGCGAGCAAAGAAGCAGTTCAGCTCCTCTGCCAGCGATACATCCCAGTCCCCGGTTGCTGCGTCACAGCCTCTGTAGTTGGTGATGTGCTGTATGCCCTGCCACATCTGCCGTGGGTTGTTGCTTGAGAGATGGTCTTCAATCCTCTCTTTGTAGTCCGTCTTGGCTTCCTTAAGTCCTTACTTCAGGTCAGCTCGCGCAGCGCTGTATAGAGCACTGTCACCTGACTTGAAGGCGGTATCGCGGGCCTTGAGGAGCATGCGGACCTGGCTTGTCATCCAGGGTGTCATCCGGATGCTTTTTTTCCACAGTGCCATTGTCGATACAGTACTTTATGTAGGATAGTACCGACTCTGTGTGTGTGGGCAGGTCTTGGTCTTCAAAAACATCTCATGCAGTGTGTGCAAAGCAGTCCTGTAGCTGGGGGAGTGCATCCTCAGGCCAAGTTGTAATAGTCTTTACACTGCTTTTGTCCTTGATCTGAAGGGGGGTAGGCAGAGATGAGCATCAAGGAGAGGTGGTCTGACTGGCCTAGGTGGGGGAAGGGGATGGCTCTATATGCCTCTTTGATATTAGAGTAAACATGGGCCAGAGTGTTCCCCCCTCTAGTTGGGCATTTAACATACTGGTAACATTTTGGTAGTACTGTTTTCAGATTGGCTTTATTAAAATCTCTAGCAATAATGTGAGCGCCATTGGAGTGGGCACGTAGTTGTTTATTTATTGTGTTTAGCAGTAGAGAGAGAGCCATGCTAACATTAGCATCCGGTGGTATGTAAACTTCCGTGATGATTACTACTGTTAGCTCTCTTGGCAGAAAAAGGGTCTACATTTCACTGACATGAACTCTAGGTCGGGGGAACAGTGACTATCTATGATAGTGCTGTTATTAGACCATGCGTTATGTACATAAACACAGAGACCACCTCCCCTGTTCTTACCAGAGTCCTCGTTTTGGTCCCAAAGTAGTAGCCTGCGGCCTGCTAGCTGCACCACAGCATCGGGGATTAGTGGGTGAAGCCAGGTTTCGGAAATCACCAAAAAACACAGCAGTCCTGGATGTACCTATTTCCAGCCAGCTCAAGTTTTAGGTCGTCCATTTTGTGAGCTATGGATCTGGCGTTGGTGAGGTATATGCTCAGCAGCGGAGGCTTGTGGGGCCGTTTCTTGATTCTCTCCAGGAGACCAGATCGGCAGCCCTGCTTTTGTTTCCTCTCCCGCCGCCGCCTGCTTTGCCTGGCGGGTCCGATAACAATCCACGGAGATTCCGGCGGTCTCGCTATCTCGTCGGGTATGTTATGAAAGTGGTGGAATCGCTCAATACAGCTATCCTGTGTTGAAAATCAATGTCCAGCAGGTTTTGACGACTGTGTTGTGTTGCGAAGGTAGACAGACATAACTAGGGATGATGTTTGAAAATAAATTATTGAGTTCGAGACCATTATCGAATCCTCTTATCGAACCGATTCCTTATCGAGTCCAGATAGGTTGTTGTATATGAAAAAAAACCACAATATTTGGTTTAACAAAAGCTCACTTTTATTTTATAAGAAAAAAATAAAATAAAATAAATAAATAAATATTGACTGTTACCCCCCTAAAAAAAAATGAAACAAATATTGACTGTTGTTACCCAAAGTATATTAAGTGGGATTTTTCAGAAAAACAAATATATACAGTAACACAAAAACAACCTGTCTCTGTGATACTAACTACCAGAGGTGTGGACTCGAGTCACATGACTTGGACTCGAGTCAGACTCGAGTCATGAATTTGATGACTTTAGACTCGACTTGACAAAATGTAAAGAGACTTGCAACTCGACTTAGACTTTAACATCAATGACTTGTGATTTCACTTGGACTTGAGGCTTTTGACTTGACATGACTTGCTACTTTCCCCAAAACCTAAAGCTTAAAAAGTTATTTGGGAGCGCTCCGTTGCTTTCATTTTGCACGTGTCTGTCTATCAGCGTGTGTGCTGCCTGTCAGCGTGTGTGCTCTCAGTACAACAGCCAATCAAATTAGATCTGCATTGTTTTCATCACACAGCATTCAGCCAATCAAATTGCAGGACAACCAATGAACATGAGTTGTCAAACAACGCGCCAGTGAGAAAGATTTATACCAAAGTTGGTTTCGTTCGGGTATAAAAACTACGACTTGGTCAACAAAAAACGAATTGCCGTATGCAAATCACGCAGTTCGAATATTACAGACGGAGACGCAACAACTTCCAACTTCGTTCGACATTTGAAGTTGCACAAAGAAGGGTAAGCTAACGTTTATTGGCTAAGTAACGTGACTTTTATTTGCTGTGTAGTTAAATCAGTGAGGCTGTAAACTCACTGCTAACGTCATAACCATAGACATCTTATAAGTAGACGCAGCATCGAGCGCTACTGCCTACTGGCGCAGACGAGATGCGGGGCCGCCATCTTGGAGTGGTGATCCGCTCCACTCAGTGCAATTCATTTGGCAGGAGCAATGAACTGTCAGCGCATTTAAATTATTTTACCTCACTGAATACCACTCATTTTCACGCGCTTTTTTTTCATACGTGTAGCTATGATAACGGACACATGTTTTATTATTCATAGTTTGCTTAACAGTAATATAATATTCTTATATGCTATAAGTGACCAGACGTCCGAGATCAAAACTGGGAATATAAGCCCAGAGAAGGGGGAAAAAAACGGTCAGCTATTTTTAAGTTGAAGAAACAATATGATTATGTTATATATACATGCGTATATCCTACATAAACAATGCATGAATACATTAGATATCTATATATCGTATAGACCGTATCTCTGTTGCTGCAGCAGCAGAGAGTTTATTCTGTCTTGACACTTTGTATTGATATTTTGTATTACATTCTTCCCTTAAATGATAATGTTTACAGTGATTGTTATATATGTATTTTTTATGTATGTCGCTTTGGATAAAAGCGTCTGCCAAATACTTAAACATATATAAACACCTGAAACTCTTTATATCAGCTAAAACCACCAATCTGTTTCACTGGATTCAGAATAAAACCAAATGCTGTCTTACCCAACAATGTTAGTATTTGAATATTGTTACTTGAAGACTTATTCCTGGTTACAATTATACTGTTAAGAAAGTATTGTCTTATATTTTGCCTAAAATGAGAATGCATCATAATCAGTGGCGGCTGGTGAATTTTGTTTTAGGTGGGGCTGAAAGTTTGTAAACCAAACCCCTGTAGGAGGGTCATCCTCCCCCAGAAGATTTCTTTGTGATTTTCACATACACATATTGAAGATCTTTGCTCCTTCTCAACTCTGTGGTAATGTTATTTTCATAAAATACAACCAATAGTACATTAATGTTAAATCTTACTTGTGAAAAGTAATCCCCCGATTCCTATTTTCAACAGTCCGCTCATTTGAGCAGGAAAACGCTGAACACCAGGCATCTTTGTTTTCTACCTGTCAATTGTCAGTTTAGGCTGCTCGCCGGCTCCTCATCACCACTTCAAGATGCAATTTGCTTGCGTCACAGCAACCAATACTGCGTCTACTTATAAGTTGTCTATGGTTATAACATCATTTCAAACACAGCAATATGTTGCGTCCACTGCAGTTTTCTACCTTATTCATACTTTTTGTCAAGTGATTTTTTTAAGCAGGGTTGCATGAGGTACCTATACTTAACGTTACGTTAGTCAATGTATCACACACAGTAACATAACGTTAGACGGCGGTCAGCAGCACCGCATATTTTAGCCACCTACAAAAAGACAAACATAGTCAAATAAAGGTCAGTTAAAATGTATACTATATTAAGAATATGTGTACATATTGCATAGGGCCCTGACATCTAAAAAGTACAACTCTGTTCATTGTTATGTTCATGTATTTGTTATGTTTTTCATGTGTACGCACACATAAACACACATACAGTATTAGATGAGATCAATGAGATAAGGTAAGAACAGAATAGAAACTGCTGTGGAACTAGTTACAATGCAATATGCCATGGAAATACAATGTTAACACTTTTGTACAAATAAGTACAGTTACACTTGTTTTTGCAAATGTGTTTATTCTGTAAAGGAATGAGTTAAATGTTTAAAATTGTTTAAACTATTAAAATGACTGGTTAATAGTGCTATTATGAATTGCAATGTCAGTACTATTTTTTTTTCATGCTATTTCAAATGCACTTGTTTTAATAAATAAATACAGCGGTTTAAAAGCATACACAATCTGTGTAAAAATATTAGTCTGTGGTTAAAAGGACTTGAAAGGACTCAAAACTCAAAATGCAGGACTTGTGACTTGACTTGAGACTTTCCAGTCTTGACTTTGGACTTGACTCGGGACTTGCCTGTCTTGACTCGGGACTTGACTCGAGACTTGAGGGCAAAGACTTGAGACTTACTTGTGACTTGCAAAGCAATGACTTGGTCCCACCTCTGCTAACTACACACACTATGACACTAAGAACACCACAGTCATCAATCAACATATCTTCTTCCCTTACATGAGAGCGAAGCCTGGCAATAATTGCATATTGCCTGTTCTGCCCTCACTATACGTGTTGAGGTTATACAGCTTGGCAGACAGCTAACAAACAATCCAAGACGTCTAATAAAGTTCCAAAGCAGATTAATCCATTTAGGCTCTTTATTGTTGTTGATCTTGCTTTGTCTTTTCCTATCTTTACTTTTGTCTTGCACTGGACTGTTATTTTTTATTTTTTTAAACTGAAATACACACAATGACAAATGTATAAGCTATGTGATTCAATTAACATACTGAAATGTAATACACAATATGTAAATATTAGCTTCACACAAATATACAGTACTATCATCAAACAAATACTTCTGAGTGTTGAAACTATTTCGATGGTGGAAATACACGACTGGCAGCCATTTTAAGTTCTCAAAAAATCCATTGAAACAGTGCACAAAAATCGTTTTTCAATAGACATCTTACTATCAAATTGAAACACTTTCCACCTTAAAATTGAGTTATATAAACAAGTTAAACAGTTTACTTACAGACTTATCTTTTCCAAGGCTTGTAGGAGCTAACACAACTTGTCTACTTCTCAATTGTCTCATGAACTAAACTGACTCGCCAACCCGGAAATGCCCAAACTAATGACGCATAGTATTTTCACATCGTCACAAGGTGTCAGTAAGAGCCTACAATCAAATGGGCATAACTTTGCGTCCCACAGGGCAATTCCTTTGGGAAGCGATTCGTTCTCAGGGATTCGAATAAAGAACCAACTCTTTTTCTTTACTATAGTGGTCTTGATAACGGGTACCGGTTCTCAAAAAGGGATTCGAGTCCGAGGACTCGGTTCTTTTCTTATCAAACAACCGGGAAAACCGGTTTCGAGCATCATCCCTAGACACAACCAAAACAATATAAAACATAAAAGGAATATCAATTACTAAATGTGATCAAAATGATTTAAGGCGCACTACACAAAATAAACGTGACGTTATTAGTATCAGTACTACGTATACTATTAACAAAAATGCCTCAAAACAGCGCACTACCTATATAATATGGGCTTTTTAAACATCAGATCATTGTCTCCCAAAACATTATTAGTTAATGAGGTCATTAGAGACAACAATTTTAACGTCATTGGTCTCAGTGAAACTTGGCTAAAACCAGATGAATTTTTCCCGCTTAACGAGGCCTCTCCTCCTAACAATACAAGTGCACATATTGCCCGTCCCCTTAAAATGGGTGGAGGGATTGCACTAATATCCAATGAAAACCTTAACCTTAACCCTAACCTAAGTAATAAATATAAATAATTTGAGGTGCTTACGATGAGGTCTGTCACACCGCTAACTCTCTACCTGGCTGTTATCTATCGCCCCCCTGCGTCCTATTCGGACTTTATCAGTGCATTTTCAGTTTGTCGCTGATCTAGTGACGCACACAGATAATATAATTATGATGGTGGATTTTAATATCCACATGGATACCCCGTGGCGCTCCAGACTATAATTGATAGCTGTAGTCTCACACAAATAATAAATGACGCAACATTACTGCTGTCACAACTACGTCTCGTAATGGCACCATTCCCAAATAATGTGGGCGCTATCAATAACCTCACTGACAACTTTAACGATGACCTGTGTGATGCCATTGATAGTATAGCACCGGTAAAGCTAAACAAGGTCCCTAAAAGGCATACCCCCTGGTTTACAGAAGAAACAAGAGCTCTTATACTAGCATGTAGAAAGCTGGAACGCAAATGGTGTGCGACTAAACTTCAGGTTTTCCATCAAGCATGGAGTGATAGTTTAATAACTTATAAACACGCGTTTAGCTTAGCTAAAACTAATTACTGCTCCAATCTCATCCGCCTCAATAAAAACAATCTTAAATATTGGTTCAGTACAGCAGCTTTGCTAACCCAATAAGGGACTCCCCCAAGAAGCTCCACCCACTCGGCTGATGACTTTATGAATTTATTTAACAAGAAAATGTAACTCATTAGAAAGGAGATTAAACATAACGCGTCCCAGCTCCAACTGGGTTCTATTAGCGCAGATACGAATGTATGTATGACGGATATTGCCCTTCAAAACAATCTCTCTCTTTTTGAAGACTCGTCAACGGCACAGAACAAACAACATGTTTACTTTACACACTTCCTGGGAAATTTATCAAGGAGCTGTTTGTAATATTAGGAACATCAGTGCTAAATATTATTAACTTATCACTTTCCTCTGGCACTGTTCCTGTCAGGACTTGGTCTTTGGGATTTGTTTTTCCAGAAGGCAACGGAAAGTGGGCGCGGGCAAGACGTGAATTTAGATACATGATTTAATATTAACACTCAAAAAAAGAATAAACAAAAGGCGCGCACAATCGCGGAAGTACAAAACTTGACTATGAAAACAAAAGACATGCACAAAGGCAAAAAACTATGAACTATAACAAAAACTTACTTGGCATGGCATGAAGAATAAACTATAATAAACATTAATCTCGTGGGTAGCAGTAGCATGGATGGATAGATGAAGCATGGTATGAAATGATAGAGGATCTCACCAGGACGAACAACAGAAACAGACAGGCTTAAATAGTGACATGATCAGTGAAAACAGGTGCGTGACTCTAAACGTGAAACAGGTGCGTGACATGACAGGTGAAAACTAATGGGTTACTATGGTGACAACACAAACAAAGGTGCACAAGGAGTCCAAAAACAAAACCGAACATGACTAAAACAAAACATGATCACACAGACATGACAGAGTTCCCCCCCCCCCCCCCTTACGGACAGATCCCAGATGTCCAAAACACAAAAATTGAACAAGAGTCATGGGAGGGCGGGAGGGGGCATGTTGGTGCCTGGTCTTGGCATGGCGGTGCTTGGTCTTGGCTTGGGGGGTCTTGGCGTGACGGTGCTTGGTCTTGGCATGGATGTGCTTGGTCTTGGCTTGGGGGGTCTTGGTCTTGGTCTTGGCTTGGGGGGTCTTGGTCTTGGTCTTGGCTTGGGGGGTCTTGGTCTTGGCCTTGGCTTGGGGGGTCTTGGCCTTGGCTTGGGGGATCATGGCGTCGTGGAGCTGCGACTGGCGGCACTCGGCGTCGTGGAGCTGCGACTGGCGGCACTCTGCGTTGTGGAGCTGCGACTGGCGGCACTTGGTGTCGTGGAGCTGCGACTGGCGGCACTTGGCGTCGTGGAGCTGCGACTGGCGGCACTTGGCGTCGTGGAGCTGCGACTGGCGGCGCTTGGCGTGGAGCTGCGACTGGTGGTGCTTGGCGTGGAGCTGCGACTGGTGGAGCTTGGCGTGGTGGAGCTTGGCGTGGAGCTGCTAGGCATGTTGATAGCCTTGGAGCAGGGCGTGGAGCAGGTGGAGGTGGCCTAGCTGGGGGTTGCGGCTTGGCAGGCCGAAAGACCGGTGGTGGTGGCCGAACCAGAGGTTGCGGCTTATCAGGCCGAAAGATTGGTGGTGGTGGCCGTGCTAGAGGCTGTGGCTTGGCAGGCCGAAGAACTGGTGGTGGCGGTCGTGCTAGAGGCTGTGGCATGGCATGACGCTGAGCGACCCCACCTGAACAGCTCCCAGCCCTAGCCCCCCCCTCAAGGAGCGGCTACCAGACGCGCTCCCCGGGGTCTGGAACCGTCTTTTGGGGTGGGTGGAGGGAGGTCAGGAGGGGTCCAAAAAGTCTTTTTTTTTCTACCTGGGACTTTGTGGGTGAGACATTTTTTTTTTGTGACATGGGCGTGGCTTGAGTCCTGGGGGTCAGGGCATGAAATTGGGATGACGTGGATTGACTTGCTCTAATGTCCAAAAGCATGTTCTGATAATGTTGAATCATGTTCTTAGAGTTTTTTGTTGGAGGCGGGTGGTCAAAAGAAAAATAATTCAGGAAAAAAAAATCTTGGTGTTTGGTGTCATCCGCTGACGGTGGCGTGACGTTGTCCTGGGGGAGTTGAGCAGCCTGCAGAATATTTCCGCCCGGAGTGGGAGGAGCTTGTGGGGACAACGCCTCCTCTCTCCTTGCGGAAGCCCTCCCTGACGTCCTTCGTCGGGAGCGGCGCTTCCGGGACTGCGGTGACGCAGCGCCGTCCTGTGACCACATGGAGTCTCTGTGCTCCACGGAGGAGTAGCGCAGCGTTTCCTCCTCCATGGCGCGGAAGACCACCCACGTTGCCTCGTCCAAACTGTCCAACTTTCATGCTGAAAAACTGTTATGCTGGTGACATTCTGTCAGGACTTGGTCCTTGGGTTTCGTTTTTCCAGAAGGCAACGGAAAGTGGGCGCGGGCAAGACGTGAATTTAGATACATGATTTAATATTAACACTCAAAAAAAGAATAAACAAAAGGTGCACACAATGGCGGAAGTACAAAACTTGACTATGAAAACAAAAGACATGCACAAAGGCAAAAAACTATGAACAATAACAAAAACTTACTTGGCATGGCATGAAGAATAAACTATAATAAACATTAATCTCGTGGGTAGCAGTAGCATGGATGGATAGATGAAGCATGGTATGAAATGATAGAGGATCTCACCAGGACGAACAATAGAAACAGACAGGCTTAAATAGTGACATGATCAGTGAAAACAGGTGCGTGACTCTAAACGTGAAACAGGTGCGTGACATGACAGGTGAAAACTAATGGGTTACTATGGTGACAACACAAACAAAAGTGCACAAGCAGTCCAAAAACAAAACCGAACATGACTAAAACAAAACATGATCACACAGACCTGACAGTTCTAGTCGCATTCAAAAAAGCGGTTATTCATCCTCTGCTCAAAAGACCTAACCTCAATCCTGATCTCATGGTAAACTACCGGCCGGTGACCCACCTTCCCTTTATCTCGGAAATCCTCAAAAAAATTGTTGCAGAGCAGCTAAATTAACACTTAGCATCTAACAATCTCTGTGAACCCTTTCAGTCCGGTTTCAGGGCAAATCACTCATCGGAGCCAGACCTCACAAAAATTACTATTGATCGATTAATAACTATGTATGCTGAGGCGTTATCCATGTTGCTGCAACTTGATCTCAGCGCTGCTTTCGATACCGTCGATCATAACATTCTGGTACAACATATAAAAACACGTCTTGGTATGTCAGACTTAGCCTTTTCTCAGTTTGTTACTGACAGGATGCAGTGTGTCTCCTATAACAATGTGACCTCAGAGTATGATAAGGTAACGTGCGGAGTAGTGAAGTGAAGTGAATTACATTTATATAGCGCTTTTTCTCAAGTGACTCAAAGCGCTTTACATAGTGAAACCCAATATCTAAGTTACATTCAAACCAGTGTGGGTGGCACTGGGAGCAGGTGGGTAAAGTGTCTTGCCCAAGGACACAACGGCAGTGACTAGGATGGCGGAAGCGGGGATCGAACCTGCAACCCTCCAGTTGCTGGCACGGCCGCTCTACCAACCGAGCTATACCGCCCCACAGTACCACAGGGTTCGGTTCTTAACCCTGCACTCTTCAGCATCTACATGCTGCCCCTAGGTGACATCATACGCAAATGCGGCGTTAGCTTTCACTGTTATGCTGACGACACCCAACTCTACATAACCCTAAAGCTGACCATCACACCAGATTGTAGTCACCTGGAGGCTTGTCTAAATGAAATTAAACAATGGATGTCCAGCAACTTTTTGCATCTTAACGCTTAGAAAACGGAAATGCTTATTATCGGTCCTGCTAGACACCGGCAGGTATGTAATAATACCACCTCAACTTAATTGACAACAAAACAATTACACAAAGCGACTCGGTAAATAATCTCGGTATTATCTTCGACCCAACTCTCTCATTTGAGTCACACATTAAGAGTGTTACTAAAACAGCCTTCTTTCATCTCCGTAATATCGCTAAACTTTGTCCCATTTTGTCCACCACCGACGCTGAGGTTATTATTCATGCGTTCGTTATGTCTCGTCTCGATTACTGTAACTTATTATTTTCGGGTCTCCCATTGTCTCGCATTAAAAGATTACAGTTGATAAAAAATGCGTCTGCTAGACTTTTGACAAGAACAAGAAAGTATATACATTACACCTATACTGGCACATCTGCAATGGCTTCCTGTGCACTTAAGATGTGACTTTAAGGTTTTACTACTTACGTATAAAATACTAAACTGTCTAGCTGCATCCTAGCTTGCTGATTGTATTGTACCATATGTCCCGGTACAGTCTGTGTTCAAAGAACTCTGTCCTATTAGTAATTCCCAGAGCCCCAAAAAAGAACAGGTTATAAATGTGACTTTGTAACAAAAAATACTAAAAATTTACACCTAAGCATATCCAATACATACTGTATCATCTGGACCACAGGGTCCTCTTTAAATAAATATATTTACTTGTATTATGTTAATCAGAAAATATTTCTCTTTAGGTATTATTTTATTATTATGTGACTTTTGTTATTTTACACTGAAAAATAAATTGAATCATTTTCTTGATTATTACAAAATATCATGTATTATACAATATTATTACGATTAAATTCGAGTTTGAGTCATACCGTATGAAGATCATGTTACGCAAACAAAGGCAAAAACAATCGTTACAATTGGGTGGACTGGCCATGCCAACAAGAAGTTTCTTTAATTTTAGGGATTTTGGAACCCAAGAATTGGCTAGCAAGTACCACTTCCATTTTTCCACACCTGAAGCTCAGATGAAACTGTTGACAAAAGGAATGTTTGCATACTGTATGTAATGGTTCTCTACGACACCGTACAAATATTAAAAAATTAATTGTTGGAAAAGGGAGTTTTATTGTTGGTCTTTTTCATAAAGTCAGGACTGTGTACAGTGACACATAAAAAAAAAAGATTAATTATATTTACACAACATTTTACCTTGACACCAATATACCTGTAGGCAGCTGTGAGATGTGTGCAGTCAGGAGCATTGGCTCTGTAGCATTTTGTCATTAGCCTAACGACAGACCAATAATAATAATATAATATGTTAGAATTCTACATTAAAGTTAAAGTACCACTGATAGTCACACACACACTAGGTGTGGTGAAATTACTCTCTGCAAATACTACTATCGATAATATCAGTCAAAATAAAGAAACAAATAATATACTTTGTTTTGAAAATAATAATGTTTTTCAAATAATTAATCAATGTGGGACCAGTGTTATATTGGATACTTCTGCAATAACCAGAATCTTAATTCCTCATTTGCAGTTTTGGATAATTCCATGATCCCCACCTTGAGGAAACAGTTTCTATTCATGACTTTGGTGTGAGAAAACCTGAAAGGACTGACCTCAACTCCATCAAAACCTTTGAAACAAGTTGCAATAGCCACATGCCCCAATACTTTTGTCTCACATTTCTAACATATATATTTTTTTCTTTCTGAAAAACATGGAATATCCTTCTGCAGAGGTAATGTTGACATTCATATATACAGCATACATAAACTATGAGCAAATTGGTATGAATGTGTTGCCCTCCGGCATTCGCCGGAATATTGCATTATTGAGGCATCCCTTTGTAACCTCCAACCTATATCTAGCTGTGCTTCCCTGGACTCTGTCTGGAAGAATTAACTTGCTCCTGAGCTAGCACTGTTGGGATTAGGCAATGACTGCAGATAGGATATATGCATCATTAAAGCACAGAGCACAAGCTGTGCACAAGTTGAAGAAATGAACATTAGAGCACCACCACATGTGACCACCTCTTGCCTTCTTACAATGCTGCTAATGGAACATGGTCTGACTGACTGATGCTGGCATGAATCTGATTAGCTAGAATTCAAAATCAATTAAAAACAATAATATGCATTTCAGGATTGTCTCACCATCCTAAAATATACTAAACAAAAATATAAACGTACACTTTTGTTTTTGCTCCCATTTTTCATGAGTTGAAATCAAAAATCTAAAAATGTACTTCCCCAAAGACCTATTCCTCTCAAATATTGTTCACAAATCTGTCTAAATTTGAATGTCCACCAGAGATGTTGCCCGTGAATTGAATGTTAATTTCTCTACCATAAACCGTCTCCAAAGGCGTTTCAGAGAATTTGACAGTACATCCAATTGGCCTCAGAACCGCAGACTATGTGTAACCACACCAGCCCAGAACCTCCACATCCAACAGGTGCACCTCTATGATAGTCTGAGACTAGCCACCTGGACAGCTGCTGCAACAATTGCTTTAAATAACCAAATTATTTCTGCATAAACTGTGAGAGACAGTCTCAGGGAAGCTCATCTGCAAGCGTATCGTCCTCATCGGGTCTCAACCTGACTGCAGTTTGTCATCGTAACCGACTTGAGTGGACAAATGCTCACATTTGATGGCGTCTGGCACGTTGGAGAGGTGTTCTCTGCACCCATGAGTCCCGGTTTTCACTGATCAGGGCAGATGGCAGACCGCGTGTGGCAAGAGTCCTCGTTTTCAAAGATATCAAGGATCTGGACAGATATCAGAACTCCTAGCAACCACAACAAAAATAATGGGGTCTGACGAAAAACAAACATCGACATTCAACTACAAAATTACAACGCTCCAAGGAATTACCCAACAAGAAGATCTGTACTCAGTTGCACATTCATAGACATTCATAGAGCAACACACAAGATTGCGGAACAGGAATGTATGGAACTGAAAACCTTCAGCAGCATAGATCATAATAGTCAGTAATTAGATAAGGATATAATTCCAAATACACATTTTTCTTTCATACTAGGAATAATTGTTTTTATTATACAGACGAACAATATAACGGAAACATTACGATAGAAAACAAAATGTCGATTATTTAAACATCAGAAGTTTGTATGCAAACTACAACAATGCAAATCATTTTTTGGAACAATTCAACGAACCCTTCAAAGTTATCACTATCTCAGAAACATGGATGGATGCTAAAAAGGAATGGATTTTGACTTGGAAATATATGAACTAAATTATATCAACAGAACAAACAAGATTGAAGGGGGAGTAGCTGTGTACGTGATATAGTGCTTAAACTACAGAGTGGTAAAAAAATATATCATTAGCTAATCATAATAGCTTAGAATGTATAACCATTGAAATATGTCATGAAAAAAGCAAAAACTTTCTGATCAGTTGTATATATAGATTGATAATAATAATAATAACATTGATAATAATAATAATAATACATTTTATTTGGTATAGCGCTTTTCAGTGTACTCAAAGACGCTTTACAGGATACAATTTTAAATATAAAACATTTGAGAACTGGATTAAGGCAACTTTTACTGAAATAAGTCAAAAAAATAACTTTCTTATGTGGCGACTTCAACATTGACCTCTTGAACCCTAACAAACAGAAGTCCATAGATGACTTTATTGACACAATTTATAGCCTGAGTTTATATCCTAAAATCACAAGGCCAAGTAGAATCTTAGGACACAGCACCACACTTACTGATAATACTGATTTTGATAATAATACCACAAGTGGTCTGCTAATATCCGACATCAGTGATCATCTGCCAGTGTTCATAATCTATGACGGAAACTACAAGAAGAGGAACATTGATAACAAAAAGACATTTTGAAGAATATGCAAGAAACAAAGTATGACGGCTTTCAAGTATGATCTAAGAAATCAAGGTTGGGACAATGTATACAGTGAAAATTATGTAGATACCAGATGCATAAGGTATTTTTTGTCATACCTTCGAGATGCTTTATGACAAACACTGTCCATTGAAACAACTTACTAAGAAGCAAAAGAAAAACAATAAACCATGGATGACAAAAGGACTGAAAAAGGCTTGCAACAAGAAGAATACACAAAATAGAACATTCAGAACACAACGATCTACAGAGGCAGACAACAAGTACAAAACGTATAAGAAAAAGCTAACTGGCATACTACAAACACCTAGGAAATAATATTACAGTCAATTATTAGACAGGAACATAAACAATATGCGAGCAACATGGGGAGCTAAATACTGTAGACTAATTATTATAGTAGACTAAATAGCATTATTAAAAATGGTGCTAAGAAGGATGATTGTAAATACTTCTCAGATTGAAATGTAAAAAATTACAATATGAACAAAGTAGTTGAAAGCTTCATAAGTACTTTGTGAACATTGGACCAAATCTGGAGGAAAATATTCTAGATCCCGAGTCAGTTAAGGATTTGAATGACATTATAGATGGAAATCCCCACTCGATGTTCCTCGAAGGTGTTACAAAAGAGGAAATCATCAAAATTGCGAATACATTTAAATCCAAGACCTAAACGGATTGTAACGGAATTGATATGGAAACAATAAAAAGGTTATTGAAGAGATTTCAGGACCTCAAACATATATCAGCAACCTATCATTTCAAACAGGCAAATTCCCAGATGAAATGAAAATAGCAAAAGTCGTACCAATTTATAAGACTTGTGACAAACACCAGTTTACAAACTACAGACCTGTTTCTCAACTTCCACAATTTTTAAAAAAATATTGAAAAACTGTGACAACATTTTGGACAAATTCATAAATAAAAATGAAACACAAACAACCAATACGGATACAGAGCCAACATCTTAACATCAATGGCATTAATAGGAATAACGGAAGAGATTACCAATGCAATAGATAGCAAAAAATGTGCTGCTGCAGTGTTTATGGATTTAACAAAAGCATTTTGACAACATCCATCATAAAATCTTAATAAACAAATTAGAAAGGTATGGAATCAGAGGGTTGGTCTTGAACTGGGTAAGGAGCTACTTAACCAACAGGAAGCAATATGTGAAGATAGGCGAACACACGTCTACAGAGCTGAACATATCTTGTGGCGTACCTCAGGGATTAAAATTGTTACATTTTTATGTAAACGATACAAAGATGCTATTTGGTAACAGTAGAAGAGAAAGTCAAACACAAATACAAATAGGCGGAGTAGACAGTGAAAAGGTAAAATATAACACATTTTTGGGTGTAATAATAGATGATTAAATGAACTGGAAACCTCATGTAAAAATATATAACTTAAAGTAGCAAAAACATGTCAATAATGAACAGAGCAAAAAAAAAATTCTGAACCAAAAATTACTCCAAATTCTCTACTTTTCGTTAGTGTTATCATATCTGAGTTATTGTGCAGAAATATGGGGAAACAACTACAAATGTGCGCTTTATTCACTACCGTTGTTACAAAAAAAGATCAATTAGAATAATACATGATGTTGGATGGGGCAGCACAGTGGAACAGGGGTTAGTGCATGTGCCTCACAATACGAAGGTCCTGAGTTCAATTCCGGGCTCGGGATCTTTCTGTGTGGAGTTTGCATGCTCTCCCTGTGACTGTGTGGGTTCCCTCTGGGTACTCCGGCTTCCTGCCACCTCCAAAGACATGCATGGATAAGCAAGGTAAATGCTGCACATTATTATTACATTACTTCCTAAAACCACAGTAGTTGTTTGTAGTACATTGTTTTTTATACAATATTTTTCATCAAAATGTTAGTTTTTATTTTTGAAAGAATGGTTACATGTAGTTGTGTTCTTAGTGGAGCGAGCACCAATTAAATTGATTTACATGCATTTCAATTTGAGACGTTGATTTTTGAGATACAAATGTTTTGAGTTAAGAGCTCCGCCAGAGAACCAATTCAGTTCGTAAGTTGAGATACTACTGTACTTAGAAATGTGTCTAACACACATGGCAGACAGCTGGGGCCTCCACAAGATCTTCCCTTTCTGCTGCTCTTTGTCAACCCTCATTATAAAAATGTGTGGCTGAGTGTAACGTTCTGTATACAGAGTGTAGTGCATATAATTATGTTTAAATGTAAATAGCATAAAAATACCAAACCTTTTTTATGTTTGGCCAGGTAAATGTCATTCCAAAATAGTTCATGTTAGAGCTTCAAAAAGGCGTTCCTCCAATGACACTTCATCAAGAAACAACATGATGTTAATGCTGACCACATGGGCTCAGGATCACTCTGCTCAACCTTTTCCCAAGCACTACAATATGTTGTGACACCCACAAACGTCAGTAAAAACTTTACTGCGCCGAAAGGAAGCTTTTATGTTAACTGTGCCCAGAAGCACTGTTGCCTTCTCTGTGCGGCTCCGAGGCCTCTTGGAGGAAACATCACACGGAGAAGACGCTACCTTCTAGAGAAATTGATACTGTGCTCTGAAGCAAAGATGGAAAGAATCACGGTATGAGGTTCTATCAAGCCGTCTCTGAAAAGGTAACTAACTATCATGCCTGCAAATGTGCCTCTGCTTTGTCTTGTAGTGCCCTCCCTTGGTGTTCCAGAGCCACAAGTGCGCACCTGTTTGCACTGTCCCTATTAGGCCTTCTTAAGTCTTGCTGCCATTCTGGTTTGGCGCCAGACTATTTTCTCATCTTTGCCATCCTTTGTGTGTCTGCATTTGTCTCATGCTTGCATCCTGCTTTCAGGATTGTGCAAATTTTTGCTTTGCCTTTGTAGACTTTTATTTCGTGTTTTGCCCAATTTTTGTCCTAGTTCCCTGTGTGACGCTCTTGTCACTGTTTACTTTCTGTTGTATTTTATTGATTACTGTTCACTGTTTTTCATTTCTCCTTTTGGTATACAATTTTCCAAGCTCATCTTTGTGTCTGCAGTAGTTTTGCATTGGAGTCCAACTTCTAGCAAAAATGCCATTATAACACTAACACTTTTGTGATTGCATTTGTATGCACGCTATTTTCTAGCAATGCTCAAATATTTTCAAAGCAAACAAAAAAGTTAGTAAACACTGGATAATCAAATTAACTATCTACGACTGCATGTCATGGTTTGGTAGATACAATAGAGGGTGTGTAATCATTGTGACCCACTGTCTTCCCAGTTCAAACTTTCAGAATATGCACACTCACGGAGAAAAATAACAACGCCAAAGCACAAGTGTGGTGTTTGGATTGATTTAAAGTCTCGCTCACCTGTTTAAACCCTGCACGGTGGTTTTGCTATGTTGTGGAACATGCAGCACACAACAATAACGGGTACCACCTGTTCTGTACTATTAGAAGCTCCTCCAGTGTGATCTGCAACAACCAAATTTTTAGCACACCGAAGGTGCACACTGGGAGGCCCTAGCACTAACTGTGATGGTGCACCAGAATGATCTAGACGCAAGAAAATGCATGCTGCTAGAAGTTGTTTCATATAAGAAATACTGTATATTGATTCTTTTTGGTGTCTGCTGGCTACAAATCAGCCCTTAAGTCAGTGTTTTTTAACTATAGGGCTGCCAAAAAATATCTGTTTCTCAGCTACGGTCCTTATGTAATGCAGTGGCACTCCGTTGTAATGTACTTTTCCACCACTTGTGGCAGTATTGACAATCTCAAACAAACAGATGTCAGGAGCTAAAGTCAGAGAAGTTTCGAACTGCAAAAATTATGACTAATGTGCCCATCCATCCATTTTTCTACCGCTTGTCCCTTTCGGGATCATGGAGGATTCTGGAGCCTACCCCAGCTGCACTCAGGTACATCCCTGGACAAGTCACCACCTCATTGCAGGGCCAACACTAAAGTGGTAAAGCTCTATTTTAATTTTCACTTTTTTATTGACAGTTTTAAGAAATTCATTTTTTCATTGAAATATTCATTATTATTTTTGTTTTGTTTTTATTTTACTATAACATAATTCTATGTAAAAAAAAATATGTTATGAGTCCCTTCTTAAGCAGAATATTTGGGTAGTACTTATATTTCTGATCAGCCTGACCTAAGCCTAAGGTTTATGTGTTAAAAACATTATATTTTTTTGTAATTATCACATTGTTTCATATCATTTGACAAGGTTATAAACTGTAAGTAGGTTTAATATAATTACTGAATATGATTAAAATCAAGAGTAAGATTACTTAATCAGTGGTAATATTTGAGTGGGATCCGGGCCCTTCTGTAGTTGAAACGTTGGGCCCCAATGTCAAAAAGGTTAAGAACCTTTGCCTTAAGTTATTCATCAGCTCAAAGATTGAGTTGTTAGACAATTGCTAATATTTTTACTCTAGACAGAAATATGTTTATTGTCAACACAGGCACAAATTATTCTTTATGGCACTGATCGCCTCCTTCTGACCGCAGCGTAGCTCTTTGTGCTTAGCTGTGCCAGTTTGCACGTACATTTCAAACGTGCTGCTTACAGACGCAAAACAGCGGCCGCATAACAGTTTTAGGCTTGATAAATCACAGGCTAGTGCTAAATGATCACATTTGCATCTCCTCCTTCTGCTTGTCGGCGTTTTAAAAATCAGCTTATATTCTGCATACATGCATACATGAACACAGACACACTAAATTTATTGTGCTCACTATTTTGCTCATTTAGGAGGCACAATCCTCTGTGCACGAGCTTAGTAGAAGCTTTGCGTCTACTATCAAGTTTGCACGTGTTTTAGTACATGCGCACCTTTAGTAGATCAGGCCATTTATGTGAAAAGAAGAGAAGAGTAGCTGAGCGCAAATTTGCTTCTCAAGGGGCCACAGCATATTGGACATTTCAACACCACTAATTTGCTAAACCCTTTGTAAAAGCTAAGAGTTCACAGTCATATACTGCTTAAACTGAACCTTTAAAACAGTTTTGGATGACGGCAGCCATGTTTTTCAGCCAGCCTTGCTCAAAAATTACAGATATGGGCTTGTCAGTAACCTAAAGACAGATCACCAAATTTCATGGTGATTAAGGTAAACACACGATCATTTTAGCGACAAACAAAAACAAAACAGTTTTAATGATAAACTGCAGTAAAACTCCCAATGGTTAATATTACCATTTTAAAATAAAAAATTATCGAAAAACTATGATTGATAACCACACTTTAATAAACTCACAGACCAGTGATACTGCTCATTCGCTGGAGAAGCAAGCTTTGTAATATATCATTTATATGGGGCGGCATGGCGTAGTGGGTAGAGCTGCCGTGCCAAAAACTTGAGGGTTGCAGGTTCGCTCCCCACCTCTTGCCATCCAAAATCACTGCCGTTGTGTCCTTGAGCAGAGCAGGACACTTAACCCTTGCCCCCAGAGCAGCTCACACTGGTGAATGAATGTTTGGTGGTGGTCGGAGGGGCCGTAGGTGCAAACTGGCAGCCACACTTCTGTCTGTCTACCCCAGGGCAGCTGTTGCTACAAAAGTAGCTTACCACCACCAGGTGTGAATGAATGATGGGTTCTCACTTCTCTGTGTCTAGAAAAGCGCTATAAACCGCATTTCCTTGAATAGCCGCAGGGGCGTTAATTAATTTAAAACCTCCTGTCACTCCTGCGTTTACCGGAAACCGGCGGGATGGCCGTGCATGCGGTAATTATTTTAAAACCTCTTCTCACTCCGGCGTTTACCAAAAGGAATCCATAAAATTTAGGCGTGCGCTTTGAGTGTGATGTAAGCATACCATCATGAAAAGCACATTTAATTAAAAAAAACGTTATTATGGTCTTACCTGTACTTATAAATGGAGTCCATTTGCAGCTCCTTCTGACCAAAAGCATCGATAACTTGTTTATAGAAGTCTTCATTATTTTCTTTTTTCCGTTTTAAAAGTCTCTGTCTCGATGGAGATATTCCTTTAATTATTACCTCCTGCTTCCATTGAAAGTCCAGTTTAGAAAACTGTTTTATTTTAGATACTGGTATGTAATCCTCCTTGTTAAAAAAAAAAAAATCTCTTGCTGCATGTGTTCACTTCTTCTGCAGTACCGGAAGTCGCAAGAAGGATCACTAGCGCGGCAGCGCCCTCTACCACCAGGAGGCGGGAGTCATTTAATGACTTATACAGTATTTCACACACGCAGCTACGGTATATTAATAAAACATAGATGCTTACTGTTCTCTTTAACATACTGTGCCGGTATTCAATAGCTTGGACCTTAAATCCTACTGAATAGCTCTTTATCTTTTTTCCTTTGTGCGATTGTAAACTACTGAAATCAGCTTCCTCCATTTTGAAAATGAGGACAGATGCGTCACTCGTGACGTAACGAATTTGACCCGGTGGAAGTTCTAGCCATATGCTAAATATTTTGCGAAACGAGTTTGACCCGGTGAAAATTATAGACATGCGATAATAAAATTAATATTTTTCAAAACGAATTTGATCCGGCTTCAATAATAAACCGGCGATAAGGCCAAGCATGCGTTAATTATTTTGAGAAACGAGTTTGACGCGGCAGTAATTCTAGACGTGCGAATACTATATTCCCTGCGCCAATTCAAGGAAATACGGTAAATCTAATCCATTATTATTATTATTACTATATCCATGTTGTTCAGCAATAATCTTTGCTAGCGATATCAAGGTTCAGTATGCTGTTGAGCATATACTCAAGGATATTTTCTTGATGCTAACAATTAGCTCCAAAGACGCTATAATGTTGTCATCTGTGTTGAATAAAGCTCTTGGCTTTCCTGCACAACAACACGTTTAAGCTTTAAGTTTCTGTTATGAAAATGGACAAGGAAAATACAGTGGATTGGACCGACAATCACAATATTTATCATTAGTTTATTTGCACAAGCAGGTCTTCGTAGTTACAGTATATTAAGGCAAAGCCACCACAGAAGAACACAAACTAATTTAAATCTCTTGTCCTTTCTTTACATTTATTTCTGCTATCAAACACTACTAATATAGTAGAGAATAAACTCGATTGCATCACAGAAAGTCCCTCAAACAAATCAAATGTTCAAACAAACATTTTACAAAGTGATCGCTGCAGACACGAACATGGCCCAATTGTATTCCACAACATGATGAAAGGGATATTTTTAAGAGCCATTTCCTTTCACCCACTTTCATTTTTTTCCCTAACTTTTTTACCTTTGGAAGCCACTTCTTTCGGGACTCTATGAAAGCTCTTTCTTATGTCTCTATTTTAACGACTGGAACACCCAAGAACAGAATAGCAATACAAAATGTTCTGCTCAAACTGTACAATTACTCTCACTTGTTTTAACGCTACGCTCAAACAGCTTGACCATCGTGTGAATTAAGCTGTGAAGAAGAAAAATGGATGTGACGTCATATGCAACTCTCCTATATTGGGTGTCTATTGATTTGATTTGGTCAATCTCAAGTAGCTAGATAAAGAAGACAAAATATTAGCGACAAGCATTATTATCTTTTACATTTTATTGTCTGCCAATGCACACATTGTGATACAGTTCTCATATTAATCATATTAGATTATGCAGGTGTCCCTAAAATGTAACAAGCGTACAGTACAGTTCATCAGATCAGTGGATGCAATATCTCATCAAAACCATCTATGTAGAAAACATGTTTACATTAAGTGCAAAACCCATGAATGTGAAAATGAAGCATGACATATATGAGGCCTACTGAAAAAAAACAGGGCCTTGTAGAGAGCAGCATACCTGACAATGAAGTTATTGGACCTGATGGTTTGGCTCTGAGCTACCTTTGGCACTCTTGCTATGTTCCTCAGGAGATTCAGTGAGTTTTCCTGCATTTTAAAATGAGACTGAGACATCCTTGCTTGTGGAGGTCCAACTATTGAACCACAAAAGGAGGCAGGGTGGTGTGAGGAGGAGGAAAAATCAATCCACCAAACCTATTCTCTATGTGCAGACAACATACATATTCACTAAATGGCCTGTCCTAAAATGCGGACGATCAGAAATAAAAAATGGCTAATCATTGAGTACAGGCTGGAAGAAAGACTGCAGAATGGAATTTGTGCAAAAAGTGACATAAAAACCTTGACACAAACACATTGCAAACTGCGATTTTTCACAAACTAAGGATGAAGTGGAATTGGAAATTGTAAACAAAAACTGAAATACAACATATGTAACTGTATGACAGAATGTTTTAAACAATATAAGGCAATGCCACTGTCATGAACAACAACGTCACTATGGTGCCGACGACGAGATACTCGTCATACAGATGCTTGTGCCAGTAGATGCGTCAAGGACATAAAACAGGCTACTAATTAATATAACGATGCTCTACGGAATGGGATGGAAGGGGGGAGAGCGAGCCAAACATGATGTGAGAGAGAGAGGGAAGAAGGAGGGCAAACAGACCTAGCTTCATCTTCACTTGGACTCTTTGCATCATCGCCCATCATCGTTGCAGATGGAATGATGGCCAGACAAAATGGAGACCCAGCCAGGAATCAAGAAGAGACATTTTTTGAGGCACCTGGCAAGTATTCCACAGGATAAAAAAAAATCAAGGAAAAAATGGAAACTCTTTTCATGTATGTCCCGTTCAAATCATTGCTGCCACCTCCAAACAAAACAGCCGGATGGTTATTCCTGAACTCTGAATAAAGATTATGCAAAAATGTATTTTGCAGATTCGCTTAAAACACGTCTGATCCGTTAGCGCGCTCTTTCTGTGTGCGATCCACACGATAACCCTGGTCTTGCTGTCTTTGCCTCACAATCGCTCCCTCTCTCTCCATTCTCCCCAACTGATCAATACTTCATTTAAATCCTGACATTAGCACACTAATAACAGCCAAAGGAGACAGGAATGAATACAAAAATAACGTGTTGTATAAAGTGACACGACAATGGTTGTTTTGAAGCATAGGGTTGAGAGGTTTCATGAAAATATGCTGTAAAAAAGCAAGGCACCACAAAATGCAAGTGTGGGGAGGCTAAAGCGCTGTTTGGATTGCAGCTCCTGAGCCAAACACTGATCAATACACATTTAAATCCAGACTGTGGAGAGCCTCCATAATATCTTGTCTCATCAGAAAAAAAAGGCAAACACGCCATCCCAATTATCATTTCAAATGAATGGTGTCGAGGAGACATAAGTTGGATGCTGATAGAGGCATATTTCATATTTATTCAGCAGAATTTTTACATTACTACCTGGCCTCATAATTGGCTAATTTATATGCACGCTCACACTTTTATCTATTCACATAATTCACAATGAGCACAATCAATACTACCATCTCCATACTCCGCTCCACACTCATAAAGTGTGTCTGCATTAGATCATGTAATAAGCCGTTCAGAAAAGCCCAGACGAGACCAACTAATTTCTTGGCGCTCAGCAAAATTGCCTGGGAATGTAAGTAGCTAATCTTCCTGCTCGTCATTAAACTCGAATATTTACCTGAGGAGCCAGGAAGTCACGGGCCTGTGCCAGAGAGACGCATCTCATTGGAGTCTCATCCCATCGAGATAACTGAGCAGATGCTCCTCAAGTCAGGTTTCCTCCATTGCGGACGTGGACAAATGGAGGCGAGGACGAGATAGAGAGAGAAGGAGAGAGCACAAGCCCAACACTGGGTCAAAAGTGGTTAGGAATGGACGCAAAGGCGAATATCACGCTGGGGAACACGCACACAGACATGATATGGCGCCAATGTCGACCAATGAGCAATTAGGAAGACCAGACTTAAGTTATTGATCCGGGATCCAGGCTTTTTTTTCTCAGGGCTAAAAAGGCTACAGCTACAGCTGTGGGCTGCAAGATAGAGAAAGAGAGGAGGAGAAGTTGTGGAAGGAAAGACACGTCTTTCTTTAGCTAAATTTAACCTTTAGGCTTTGCTTATTACAGATGACTTAATGAATCTTCACACCAAGAGCTTGCATGCAGAAAAAATAACCCATACATACATTAAAGGAAGTGAACTGTCGTCATTGTTGTCAATAACCAGAGAGATGAACGTCATCGTGTAACACAATTATTCAGTTTGCAAAATAGTCAATTTCAGTTTAATAAACACGTTGAAGGCACATTAAATTAATGCATTAATCTATGATGATTTGGTTAGTGAAGGTCAACATTTTGCATGTAGGTACATTTGGGATGCCCAAAGTGGGGCCCGTCGTGTCATTTCGTTTGGCTCGCCAAAGGGTGACTACCAAATTTAACACATATTCATACTGAGGTCTTTCAAGCTGTACAATCATTGATGGCATGTGTGCAAGGCTACACTGTAAAAAAGTATTGCGATTTTACTATAAAAACCTGGCAGCTCAGTCGCCAGAAATTTACCATGACATCATCAGTGGTACCATTTCTCCATTTACAGTAATGCACTGTAAAAACAGGGATAGTATATTTTAGGGTAAAACATTAGCAACTCACTTTCGTATTTTTGTATAGTGGTACCGTTTTTTAACACTGTGAAATAAAAATGGCCGTAGAAAAATAAATGGTGGCTCTGTCACCATAATTTTAAAATGAAAACAACAATGGTACAGTTGTTCATTTTACAGTAACTTAGTGTAAAAACCAAAAGTATATTTTATGATAAAATTCTGGTTACTGAGCTGCCAGTTTTTTCTTTTTTTTCTTTAACGGTAACATCTTTAGACTTTTTTGTACAGGCTATCTCGTTCATCTACTGAACCTGCTCTTTTTAACCAATCTCTACTACCTTAAATACTGCCTATATAGAAGTAGGAGGCTAAATTCCTTACTTGCGGTACTGTTGCATGAAAAAAATTGCTGTTTGGCTTTCAGACCATTTGCTAAGGCAAAAGGTTTGGGCACCCCTGCTCTAGAGATTCTGATATTCCTGTGGCTGCAATTTCTAAATCTTTAAACAACGTGATAGGGCATGCAAACTAGGGGAGAACAGTGATCTTTAAATACTGTGTCCATGTGTGTTTCAAGTTCAAGTCAAGTTGAAGTTGCTTTATTATTGTACATTCTTAACATGTACAAGACCTTTATAAGAACTGAAATTAAGTTTGAGGTCAGCATAAAGACCTGAGGGGTCTTACTCTAATCTCAGTGTCTATCCATTGGTTTTAAGGCCCCAACAAGAAAGTGTGAATATGTTTAGTCAGTGAACCGCCCCTTCTGACAGCAAACATCAGCAATTATCTTCATCATTAATTTAAAGGGCGTGTAGCCCACCTTTGCGAACACCTTCCAATTGTGTATAAACAAAACAAAAATTAAAATGAATGTTGTATCACATCAATTGGTTGGGCTCCAATAACACATTTTAGTCTCCATTGTTCACTTGCAATTGAATGATTGTCAAAGAATCAAATCAGAGCTAGATGGACACACCTATTTGGACATTAAAGAAGAACTGCACTTTTTTTTAAATTTTGCCTGTCGTTCACAATCTTCATGAGAGACAAGAAGACAAAAGTTGTTGTTTTTTCGCTTTCTAACTGTGACGATCCGTCACATTCACGGCTCGTGATACTTCCTTAGTTTGTGTTTATTTCCTGTCAGCGCTCTTATTTAACTTCCACTTCCTGCATGTCTCCCTGAGCGCTTGTTCCCTCACCTGTCCCTGATTGGCAGCCTAGTACACCTGGTTGCAGTTGCCAATCAGGCTACTATTTATGCCTACCTCACCCTCCAGTCATGGCTCGAGGATTGTTTCATGTTACGTTCATGACATGTGATGCTGTACTGCACATCCTGTGTTTATAATTAAAAGACACTTAGCTTACATGCACGTCGTCGACCTGTTTCCTGCATCCTGGTATCACAACTACCGCAGCCATGCTAGCCTTTGAGATTAACTTGTAAAAATCGGCTTGTTCTTGGTGGCTAGCAATGCAGCTAATGGGAGCAATCAATTTTACCTCTAAATCACTTTAAAAATGCATTCAAAAAACGTCAACAATAATTAATTTACGTTCCAAGCTGTCGCCATATTGTTATTGTAAGAGCAAACACTAAGGAACTCTTTTTTTAGCATTGTAACACATCGCCAAGCTACGGTATTAGCTGTAAAAGCTAACTACGGCAAGAGATAAGCTAGCTTCTAAGTCAACACGAAACGCGTTTGAGTTTGTAATGCACAACACAATGCGATACAACACCAATTTGTATTGACTGAAAAACATGAACAATCATATTACAGTATCTGTCAAGTATTAGCCCACATTTCTTGTTTTGTTTGTACACAGCTGAGCTTGGCCAGGGAGTGTATGCAGTGTAGTTGTACTAACACGCATGACGTGCTGCGTGTATCATGGTCGACATTACTCGATGGACAGTAGTTTGTCTGGTCCAGCTGGCAGGGGACATTTCCTGTTGATTTTGCGTAAGCAATCCATTTATGTCAAAATAGCTTGTCTCCAAGTTCCCCATTTATAGCGCCGTTGCTTTCACCTCACTCTCCCAGCTTCCGTCTGCTCCAACGTCTCACCCTCTTCTTTGTGCTCGTTTCTGTAAGCAGTAGTTCATCCTCAATATGTTCAGCTTTTTGTGTAAAAATAGTCGTCTTTGTTGTCTGTTACCAAGTCTCCCATGGTTAGAACACACACGTGTATCATTCCGGAAATAGGAACAAACATTTGTTGCCAGAAGTCAGACATGCGTTGCTAAGGAGACAGAAATCAATGCGCGGAAGAAATCAGTCCCGGAAATGAATACAATTATCAAAATATGAACAATATTAAATGTATTGCATATAGGGATGATGTTCCAAAACCGGTTCTCCTGATGCTTCGATAAGAAAAGAACCGATTCTATGGATTCAAATCTCTTTTGAGAACCGGTTCCCGTTATCGAAGCCACTTTACCGTATTTTCGGGACCATAGAGCGCACCATATTAAAAGGCGCCGTGTCAGTTACGGGTGCTATTTCTGTATTTAACACATAAATATGGCTCAGCGTATTTTTGGGCGCAGGCATGGTTAAACATCCATCCATCGATCCATTTTCTACCGCTTATTCCCTTCGGGGTCGCGGGGGCGCTGGAGCCTATCTCAGCTACAATCGGGCGGAAGGCGGGGTACACCCTGGACAAGTCGCAACCTCATACGCTAATTTAAAACATACTCTAGCTTAAAACATACGCTAGCATGCATGGACACTGTTTTAAAAAGGCAGCAGGAGCAAAGCTGAGTTTGGTTGTACTTTATTGAAGTATTTAGCAATGTACTCACATTATTTTTTGATCAATCCTCATCCACAATTCCATCAAAGTCCTCATCTTCTGTGTCCGAAATGAACAGCTGGGCAAGTTCTCCATCAAACACGCCAGATTTCCTCTCGTCATTTTCAAAGTCAGTCTTGTTGTCCATTAGCATAGCAAGCTAGCACAACAGTAAAAGCCGACTTCTCTTGCCCCGTTGTGCGTATAGATTCGCTACCGTGCTGGTCCCCTTCTTCTCCACAGTGTGCTTCACCGGGATGTCGAAAGTGACCGGCACCTCGTCCATGTTGGTGATGTGTTTGTCTGCAATTTTTTTAAATACAACGCACATAGCAGCACCTTCAACGAACATCATCCCTAACTACATATTGTTATGACTGTGTCTATTACTATATTATATATAGACTTGCAGTGTGTATGTAAAACGTTGCTAGGGGGTTTTGAAGTTGTTTCATAGAAGGTTTTGTAGTCTACAACTGTGACTCCCATTAGCCACACATTTCAAGCTGTTTTTTTTATCATCTTTAAAATCCTAAAAAAAATTACGTGTGTTTTTGTCTCTCATAATGATTGTGAATGACAGGCAAACTTCCAAATAAATTGCAGTTGCCCTTTAAGTAAAGCCCTCAGACAGAGGGAGAGGAGCTCCTCCCTCTCTGTTTCAGGGTGTGAGTAAGCACAAAAAGATAAGATAAAGTATTATTTTCATCTAAATTAGGCATAATAACACAAACGTGCAACATCCTCAAAATATATTGTTTTATGCAGCTCTTAATCGAACAGAGAGTATGCAGGTGTACCTAACGTTGTGACCGAGTGAACCTATATAATGTTTATGAATTTTATTTTAGATCATGTCTGGAAAAAAAATAGCTGTGATGACTTCAAGACATGTATTTAAACAGTGTGCATTTTTACAAGATAAATGATTATACTTTTGGAGACGGTGGGGTATGATTTCATTTACAATCCTGAAAAGGAACATCTTGCAGACAAACTCAACAAACGAGTTATAAATGTGACTGTGGAACAAAATGTATGCATAATTTAGTATATTCAATATATATTACCTAGACCAGTGGTCCCCAACCTTTTTGTAGCTGCGGACCGGCCAACGCTTGAAAATTTGTCCCACGGACCGGGGGGGAGGGGTGTATGGTATATATTTTTTTTGTCATAAAGAAATACAAACATGTGTGCTTACGGAGTGTATCCCTGCAGACTGTATTGATCTATATTGATGTATAATGTATATATTGTGTTTTTTATGTTGATTTAATAAAAATTAAAAAAAATGTTGTTTTTTTTATTTCTTGTGCGGCCCGGTACTAATCGGTCCACGGACCGGTACCGGTGAGTTGACTGTCCAGAAAACAACCTAGTGCCCAATGAAATCGGTTTTACTTTTTCCTAAATTTCACTTTTTTTGTTAACATTTTTTCACAATTTCGATTTTTACCTTGTATGTATACTTATTGTACTCCATAGAGTGTGTGCTTCATGTGTGATAAAAAAAAACTGATTTCAAATTTCCCCTAATCAAATTCAATCTATTAATGCAATACATAATTAGGACAATTTGAGCAGTATTTTAAGTCAAAGCATAATCATTTTGTAACATAAATGTACCAATGAGTGCTTTAGGTGCAAAGTGTACAAAGTATGGCACCGCAGATAGCCGCCATGGTACTGTGCTCTCTCTCGTTGTTGCATTTTTCTTTGTTTCTTGCGTTGTACGAAGAGAGCAAAGTCAACTAAGTCAAGTTTCTTGTGTGTTCCATACATGGCCAATAAAGCTGATTCTGATTCTGTAAGGTACTTTTTAAAAACCTTTATTTTATTAGCGCAGTAAGACCGAATGAGTACGGTTATTGTGAAAGCTGGAAGTGTGTTGCTGTTCTTAAGAGCGCTTGATAGCTGCTTTGATTTTGAGTGAGAGAGGACTGGAGGCTGTTTAAAAAAATAAAACCTCAAGTTATGACTGCCGTCCTGTCCGTTTTTTGAGCTGGCATTGGTGGTCTCGTCCCCCCCCCCCCCCCCTCTCTCTAGGGGAGACGGAAAGCAATGGATGTCGAGTGGGTCTGACATAATATTGTGAAAGTCCAACACATCAGCGAAAGTCCAGTCCATAGTGGGGCCAGCAGGAACCATCCCGAGTGGAGACGGGTCAGCAGCGTAGAGATGTCCCCATCTGATGGACAGGCTAGCGGTCCACCCCGGGTTGGGAGCAGAGTAGAAAAGAAAAGAAAAGAAACGGCAGATCAACTGGTCTAAAAAGGGAGTCTATTTAAAGGCTAGAGTATAGAAATGAGTTTTAAGATGAGACTTAAATGCTTCTACTGAGGTAGCATCTCTAACTTTTACCGGGAGGGCATTCCATAGTATTGGAGCCCGAATAGAAAACGCTCTAAAGCCCGCAGACTTTTTTTGGGCTCTGGGAATCACTAATAAGCCGGAGTTCTTTGAACGCAGATTTCTTGCCGGGACATATGGTACAATACAATAAGCAAGATAGGCAGGAGCTTGACCGTGTAGTATTTTATACGTAAGTAGTAAAACCTTAAAGTCGCATCTTAGGTGCACAGGAAGCCAGTGCAAGTGAGCCAGTATAGGCGTAATATGATCAAACTTTCTTGTTTTTGTCAAAAGTCTAGCAGCCGCATTTTGTACCATCTGTAATCTTTTAATGCTAGACATAGGGAGGCCCGAAAATAAAACATTACAGTAATCGAGACGAGATGTAACGAACGCATGGATAATGATCTCAGCATCGCTTGTGGACAAAATGGAACGAATTTTAGCGATATTACGAGATGAAAGAAGGCCGTTTTAGTAACACTCTTAATGTGTGACTCAAACGAGAGAGTTGGGTCGAAGATAATACCCAGATTCTTTACCGAGTCGCCTTGTTTAATTGTTTGGTTGTCAAATGTTAAGGTGGTATTATTAAATAGATGTCGGTGTTGAGCAGGACCGATAATCAGCATTTCCGTTTTCTTAGCGTTGAGTTGCAAAAAGTTAGCGGACATCCATTGTTTAATTTCATTAAGACACGCCTCCAGCTGACTACAATCCGGCGTGTTGGTCAGCTTTAGGGGCATGTAGAGTTGGGTGTCATCAGCATAACAGTGAAAGCTAACACCGTATTTGCGTATGATGTCACCTAGCGGCAGCATGTAAATACTAAAGAGTGCAGGGCCAAGAACCGAACCCTGGGGAACTCCGCACGTTACCTTAACATAGTCCGAGGTCACATTGTTATGGGAGACACATTGCATCCTGTCAGTAAGATAAGAGTTAAACCAAGACAAGGCTAAGTCTGTCATCCCAATACGTGTTTTGATACGCTGTAATAAAATATTATGATCAACAGTATCGAAAGCGGCGCTAAGATCAAGAAGCAGCAACATAGATGAAGCATCAGAATCCGTCGTTAGCAATAGATCATTAGTCATTTTTGCGAGGGCTGTCTCCGTAGAGTGGTTTGCCCTGAAACCGGATTGAAAAGGTTCACAGAGATTGTTAGACGCTAAGTGTTCATTTAGCTGCTGTGCTACAATTTTTTCGAGGATTTTCGAGATAAACGGAAGGTGGGACACCGGCCGGTAGTTTACCAAGAGATCAGGATCGAGGTTAGGTCTTTTGAGTAGAGGATGAATAACCGCTTTTTTGAATGCTAGGGGAACAGTGCCAGAGGAAGTGATAAGTTTATAATATTTAACACTGATGGACCTAATAATACAAAAAGCTCCTTGATAAGTTTCCCAGGAATTGGGTCAAGTAAGCATGTTGTTTGTTTTGTCCCATTTACACATTTTGACAATTCCTCCAATGTTATTTCATCAAAGAGAGAGAAACTATTTTGGAGGGCGGTATCCGTCGTATATACAGTCGTATTTGTGTTAATAGAACCCAGTTGTAGCTGAGATGCATTGTCTTTAATCTCTTTTCTAATGACTTAAATTTTCTTATTAAAGAAATTCATAAAGTCATCTGCTGAGTGGGTGGAGCTACTGGGAGGAGTCCCTTGTTGGGTTAGCGATGCTACTGTACTAAACAGAAATTTAGGATCATTTTTGTTGAGGTGGATGAGATTTGAGTAATATTTAGCTTTAGCTGAGGTAAGCATGCGTTTATAAGTTATTAAACTATCACACTATGCTTGATGGAAAACCTAAAGTTTAGTCGCACGCCATTTGCATTCCAGCTTTCTACATGATAATTTCTGGGCTTTAGTTTCTTCTGTAAACCATGGGGTACGCCTTTTAGGGGCCCTTTTTAGCTTTAGCGGTGCTACACTCTCAATGGGGTCGCGCAGGGCGTCATTAAAGTTGTTAGTAAGGTTATCAATAGAGCCCACATAATTTGGGAATGGTGCCATTACCGAAGGCAGTAGGTCAGTAAGAGTCGTCGTTGTGGCAGCATTAATGTTGCGGCTGCTATAGTAGTTATTATTATTATTATTAGTTTGTTGACAATGAGTCAGAACTTCGAATTTTATAAGGTAATGATCGGACATTACTTTAGTGTACGGGAGTATCGTAACTTTAGAGGTGGTGATACCCCTGACAAGCACTAGATCTTTCGTATTACCGTTGCGATGCGTGGGTTCATTTATTATTTGTGTAAGACCACAGCTATCAATTATAGTCTGGAGCGCCACACATGGAGGGTCCGATGGGGTATTCATATGGATATTAAAGTCCCCCATTATGATTATATTGCTGGCGTGCGTCACTACATCAGCAAAAAACTCTGAGAATTCACTGATGAAGTCCGAATAGGGCCCAGGGGGGCGGTAGATAACAGCCAGGTGGAGAGGCAGCGGTGTGACAAACCTCAAAGTGAGCACCTCAAACGAGTTATATTTATTATTTAGGTTAGGTGTAAGATTATAGTTTTCATTGTATATTAGTGCGACACCCCCTCCCCTTTTAAGAGGTCGGGCAACATGTGTATTGGTATAGTTAGGAGGAGATGCCTCATTTAGCGCAAAAAAATCGTGTGGTTTGAGCCAGGTCTCGGCGAGACCAACGACGTCAAGTTTGTTGTCTCTAATGACTTCATTAACTAATAACGTTTTGGAAGATAATTATCTTATGTTTAAAAAGCCCATATTATAGGTAGTGGGCTGTTTTGAGGATTGTTTGTTAAAATTATCCGAAGTAGCAATATTAATAATGTTGCGTTTATTATGCGTAGTGCACTTTAAATAGTTTCGACCATATCTAGGAATTGATACGACGGGGATATTCAGATTGTTTGCTTGATGTTGCGATAAACTGAACGCATCATAGTTAGCTACCTCAGTACAATGTATGTCTGCCTCTGACACGGTCACAAAAGAAAAAACATTATGTGAGTTGTGTTTTATTCTAAGAGAATTGCTATGTGTGCAGGGATTATCCAGCCTGGCGCCGGCTAGTTCTAGTTTAAATGGCTTCTTACCCGGAGACTCCACGCTTCTTTGGTTAGCTTTTCTCTTTGTTGTTAGCCCCGCTCGGCATCCCCGCTTCTGCTTCCGCTCGCACCGCTTACGTCGTCTCCATTGGCGGTCACCGCTAGCACTTGACTCCGCTGCTACAAAGGCCGCTCGATGTAGCCCGCGAAGTATTCCCATGCTAGCGAGGAGGTCCACCGTACATGCATCTTTCAGTCTATAACGACCCGATCCATCCACATCCAGAATTGTCTGTCGGTCGTATGTGATCACAGAGTGTTCACGCTTTGAGCCAGCCATGAAATTGACAGAAATGACGGGTGTTTTTTGCCAAATCGCTCTACACTCCCAAGAGCGTTAGCGAGCCGCTACATAGCCATGCGCCGCCATCTTGTCAAAGTACCAATGATTTTCACACACACACTCGGTGTGGTGAGATTATCCTCTGCATTTGACCCATCACCCTCACCCCCTGGGAGGTGAGGGGAGCAGTGAGCAGCAGCGTTGGCCGCACCCGGGAATAATTTTGGTGATTTAACCCCCAATTCCAACCCTTGATGCTGAGTGCCAAGCAGGGAGGTAATGGGTCCCATTTTAATAGTCTTTGGTATGACTCTGCCGGGGTTTGAACTCACGACCTACCGATCTCAGGGCAGACATTAGGCCACTAAGCACCTTGATGACAGCATTTCAGTCACATTTACCGGGTATGTCAGTTTCAGTGATATTCCGCGTTAAACAGTAGATTATCTTTGTATTTGCCTTTTCCTTGATTCCGTTTGCAATCACGATATCTAGAGGGCCTTAAAAACGCTATGGTTATGATAGAAAAAAAAAATTGGCCAAACAAATAACTAAGGATGAGTACCTTTCACATTTGAACCACTACCGTACCAATTTTTTGGAGCCAAAACACTGCCAGTAAGACTTGGTATGGAAAAAAAAAAAAGGACATTGTAGAAAATGTGGTATTAGCAGGTACCGATGTGACAGTAATCGGAACAAACTACAAAAAAAATCCATAGCCGATTAGACAGAACTAATGAGGATAGCCCAAATAAAAATGGGTTTTAGTGGATTTTCAGGAGATCAATTAATTATATACTAACAGTGTACTCAAACCCAAGTGATGCAACAGACTTTACAGTTTTTGCACGAAATCCAGAGTGCATTCAGAGGTTATGTCAGGACATATGTACATACAATTTGTTGTGGTTTACGCCACAGATAAACAGGCAGTCTTTTCTAAATTACTACAAAATATCTACATTATGTTATTTTATCCATTTATCCATCTTTAAAACCTCTTGTCCTCTTTAGTGTCACAGGTGCACTGGAGTCTACTTCACGTGATTTAAGGTGGGACACCCTGAACTAATCACCAGCCAATTACAAAGAAAAACTCTATTTTTAATACATCTATCCAATTTAAATATACATATACAATTATTGAACAAGTATTAACATTTCGGGTTCCCACGTTTCTGCAAGCTTATAAATTAGTGTTTTTTGTTAATCACTTTCAATATTTCAAAAGACAAATGGAAATCACTCTGAGGTTTTTGCTCACTCCTTCTCTATTGTCTTCTGATAGGACACCTTCAGCATTTGGACCTGTCTCGTCACTCTCGGCTAAATCCCTAGCAACCACCATAGCAACAGCTGAATTCGATGGATCAACGTGAATTGCATGGCAAGTTCCCTCCCACCGTCAGACAGGGGAAAAAAAGATGGGAGAAAAAAACATTAGGAAAAAGACAGATATGCATAAATGACTTGCATTAAGTGGCGTCAGAGAAGACAATGGTATGCAACGCAGAACATCTGACATGGCTGTATGTGTAAAATGTATGCTGTGGTTACAAACACATACGACAAAGCATTCAAGACACTGCAGGGGAAAAAAACAGGGGCAGAGGTCAGCTCTGCGCTATGCACAGATGTGAGTGTTTATGAAAAATTTCCGTCCTTGTAGTGGCAATGCCTTTAGAAGATGTAAATTTTGGATATGCGGGAATTTTGTCAGTTCTATCAGAAAAAAATTAAAATTGAGCAATTATTACAATAATCATAATATAATCCATGTTTTGAACCCACAGCGTTTATGTAAAGCAAATTGAGTTGCATTATGTGTGGAAACACGCTCTAAAAACTAGACTATTCAGGGCTGATACTCAAGCCTCTATAGAGTAGCTTTTCCTGCATTATATTCCTTGAAAAAAGACACTATCCTTTTAAAGGGAGAATGGTAAACCGTCCCTGGTCCCTGAGTATTTATTGGCATTAAGGGCAAAAACACACTCACCAAGGTACACTGAGTAGCTATTAAACAAGTGTGGAAGTGACCTCTAGCTTTAAACATTTGTTTTTCTGACAGCCAAAACTGTAGAGGCCATCCTAAATGGATTTCCCGAGTTTCATTCAGACAGGTAAAAATGGTTACTCATTCAGAGACAAGGAGGCACAGCAGAGCGCTGTGTACCAGTCATTTAATTGTTTCCATCACCCTTACGATCGCCTCATTTCTATAACTACAGCAAATAAATAACATTTTTGACTGTTATTACATGTACATAAAGTATATGGGAAATATACTTATACAGCATACCTACATACGAGATCATTTATTCTCTATCGATAGAACATAATTCATAAATAACAATACAAATTATGCTAAATAATATTTTAATAGCATTTTAAAAGCATTTTGTAATTTAACCCTTGTGTGGTGTTCATATTGTTGTTACTCAGCCAGTGTTCGTGGGTCTGATGGACCCATTGCATTTTGTGGCTTTTAATGCCTCACAATCAAACACTTTTATGTTAAAATACTGAATTATCCCCAAAAACATCTGTAATTAAGTGCTTTGAGAGGCTGGTAAAGGAATACATTGTCTCCAGACTTCCCCCCACATTCGACCCATACCAGTTTGCTTATCGCTCTAACCGCTCCACAGAGGACGCCATCTCCTCTGCACTCCACCTGAGCTTACCACATCTGGAAGGAAAGGACACACACGTGCGGATGTTGTTTCTGGACTTCAACTCGGCATTCAACACCATCATCCCGCAGCACTTGGTGAGCAAACTGGCCCCCCTTGGATTCAGTACCCCCCTATGCAACTGGCTGCTTGACTTCCTCACAGACAGACCCCAAGTCTGTGAGAGTGAGCAACAACACCTCCAGTGCCATCTCCCTGAGCACCTGCTCCCCCCAGGGCTGCGTCCTGAGTCCACTGCTGTTCACGTTGATGACCCATGACTGCTGCGCCAGGTCCACTACTAACCACATTGTGAAGTATGCGGACGACACAACAGTAGTGGGCCTCATCCGTGACAACAACGACATGCACTACAGGGAGGAGGTGAAACATCTGGTTGACTGGTGCAGAACCAACAACCTGGTCCTGAACGTCGACAAGACCAAGGAGATCATTGTCGACTTCAGGAAGCACCAGTCCAGCCACGCTCCACTCTTCATCAACGGCACAGCGGTGGAGATGGTAAGCAGCACCAAGTTCCTGGGGGTGCAGATAACTGACAATATGACCTGGTCCCTACACACCGGAGCTCTTGTAAAAAGAGCTCAGCAGCGCATGCACTTTTTGCGTGGGATGAAAAGAGCACAGCTCCCTCCCCCCGTTCTCACCACATTCTACAGAGGCACTATAGAGAGCCTACTGACCAACTGCATCTCTGTCTGGACTGGAGCCTGCAATGCCTCAGACTGGAAGTCTCTCCAGAGAGTGGTGAGGACGGCGGAAAAGATCATCAGGACTCCTCTTCCTCCTATCCAGGAGATCGCAAAAAGCTGCTGCCTGACCAGGGCTCAGAAAATCTGCAGAGACTCCTCCCACCCCCACCAAGGACTGTTTTCACTGCTGGACTCTAGAAAGAGGTCCGCAGCCTCCGTAGCAGAAACTCCAGGTTCTGTAACAGCTTCTTCCCTCAGGCCGTAAGACTCTTGAACGCATCATAATAATCCCCTCAATTCCCCCCAAAAATGGATGAACTCGCTGGAATATAAAGACAATATAACATACATCCATAAACGTGGATGCATATGCAAAAGTGCAATATATTTATCTTTACAGTAATCTATTTATTAATATCTGCACCTTATTGCTTTTTTATCCTGCACTGCCAACCAGCTAATGCAACGAAATTTCATTCCTATCTGTACTGTAAAGTTCAAATTTGAACGACAATAAAAAGTAAGTCTAAGTCTTAAGTCTAAGACCCACAAACACTGGCTGAGTAAAAACAACACGAACGTTGCATGGAAATTTATCTGCCAGTTTCTGCATCCCACAGGGATTCTTCTTTTGTGTTTCTGCACCTGCGGTTCCCACACAAGATTGCAACATTGTTTGTCAACACTGTCTGCGCTCATTTTGTCGCACATTTGACCCTCCGATGTTCTGTGTACATACACTCTGTCCTCCTCCTGGCTAGGCCTGCTGTGTGTGTGTGTGTGTGTGTGTGTGTGTGTGTCTGTGTGTGTGTGTGTGTGTGTGTGTGTGTGTGTGTGTGTGTGTGTGTGTGTGTGTGTGTGTGTGTGTGTGTGTGTGTGTGTGGGCGTGTGGGCGTGTGGTACACAGAACATACATTTCCACACTTCTATTAGCCATGGGTCCAGTGGACCCAGGACATCTTATGTGTAATAGAAATGTGTAGGGGGGGGGGGGTGTATGGTGTGTGTTCATTAAATATGTATTCTGATATATGTTCTTCACAGACAATGAGCCAAAGCCAGTGAGTCTCAGTTTGAAAAATTAATTAATTGTATCATTTTTCTTTTAACAAAAATTGAAAACGGGTCCCACAGACCCGAACACCACACAAGGGTTAAGTATTCATTAAATGTATTTATTGTTGCATTTGAAGCGATTATAATGTTGATAATTGAGGTAATTAATATTATTTTTCATTATCAATAATGCTATTTCTATTGGTATTTGTATTGCTTCATTTGTAGTGCAATAATGTTCATTGTCATTTTTGTGTTATTACTATATACTTCATTAACTGGTTCTTTGATATAATTTTTGTTATCATATTTGTACATATCATATTTGTTTATATTATTCTGTTGTTGTTGTTGCTTTTTGTCATATCCCCTCTTGTTCCCGCAATTTCTGCCTCTGTCTTCTTTTTTTCTTCTCTCTATCCCCTCCTGCTCCGGTCTGGCTGCGGTAAACATTAAAGTACCAGTAGAGTGGAAAAACAAGTTGCTTCTAATTTGAAGCTGTTATCATATACGTATATCTAATTTATGACACCAAAAAGACTTCCAAAGTTAGCCAATAAATAGATATGATCAAAATAGTATCAATCTCACAGAAAACCACAAATCCCTTCCGCATGAACAACAATGCTAAACAAGCAGACTTTGTGAGAGCCAACAACGATTAATTTTGGAAAAATTATAATCCGGAACCTTATATTTTTGAGCGTGAACACAAAGAGGATGAGTAATACGTTTTAGAAGCCGAGTGCTAAACGGGTGCAGCTTTATTGAAACACTATAGCATTAACAGCATGGCTAGGCGTTAAACATACAAACTAACCATTGTAAACCATAATAAAACAAACACTTACTGTACAATCTCCACTCTCGCTGAGATGCCGACCGACAGGACGCTCACATAAGCCTGTTTTGATTAAGATTCAATCACAATACTCACGAAGGGTTGAAAAAATTGCAGCAACTAGTGTCTTTTTTGACATCTCAGGGACGTGAAAGTCGTCCTGCGTCTCGGTTCATGGCCACATTTGTCTACTACCAGGTGAAAGATGCATGAAACGTAATCTCAAATTTGCTAAAAGCAAATTTGAGATGAAGCAGAAGAAGCCACCAGCTTAGTTTGTCAACAGTAGCGGCGTAAGATAGCATTAGCTCACTGCTATCAATGTGCCGCTAAAATAGGCTGTCTGCGTTGACGCTTATAAGAACAGAATCACTACAAATTTGGTTCATTTTCAGGTCATGACATTAAAAAAGAGTATTGTTGGTGCTTTCTGGATGTTTTTAGAGAAAGTATAATGGGCGCAATAAAGGAACCTCGAGCTGTTGACTGAATTGTTTAAATGTGCTTCATAAATAAAGTTCATTTGATTTGTTAGCTATTTATTACAATTTCGAATGCATTAAAAAAAGCAGAGCATGTGTTCTTCTCTTACATAGGGATTATGATTCTACGTCACTCCAATGACGTAGAATCTATGGAAATTGCTGAAGATATTTGGAGCGGAATATTCAAAATAGCTGACATAATTTATCGCATTTTGTTATGTTTAAACGGTATTTTCACATACTTTGCTGACTGTAAAGACAATTGGATATGGTTTAATGGATACTATGAAACACAATTAAACATACAAAGTCCACTTGGACAGGTTCCGACAGGGGACTCCGCGGTGGGCTCTCCTATTTCTGGGGCTGAGGTTGCTGAGGTAGTTAAGAAGCTCGGGTGGGATGAGATCCGCCCGGAGTTCCTTAAAGCTCTATATGCTGTGGGACTGTCGTAGTTGACAAGATTATGCAGCGTTGCGTGGACATCGGGTTCGGTGCCTCTGGATTGGCAGACTGGGGTGGTGGTTCCTCTATTTAAAAAGGGGAACCAGAGGGTGTGTTCTAACTATCGTGGGCTCACTCCTCAGCCTTCCCGGTAAGGTCTATTCAGGTGTACTGGAGAGGAGGCTATGCCGGATAGTCGGACCTCAGATTCAGGAGGAGGTTTTTGTGCTGGTCGTGGAACTGTGGACCAACTCTATACTCTCAACAGGATTCTTGAGGGAGCATGGGAGTTTGCCAAACCAGTCTACAAACCCCGTTTCCATATGAGTTGGGAAATTGTGTTAGATGTAAATATAAACGGAATACAATGATTTGCAAATCATTTTCAACCCATATTCAGTTGAATAAGCTACAAAGACAACATATTTGATGTTCAAACTGATACACTTTTTTTTTTTGCAAATAATCATTAACTTTAGAATTTGATGACAGCAACATGTGACAAAGAAGTTGGGAAAGGTGGCAATACATACTGATGAAGTTGAGGAATGCTCATCAAACACTTATTTGGAACATCCCACAGGTGAACAGGCAAATTGGGAACAGGTGGGTGCCATGATTGGGTATAAAAGTAGATTCCATGAAATGCTCAGTCATTCACAAACAAGGATGGGGCGAGGGTCACCACTTTGTCAACAAATCAGAATCAGAATCAGAATCAGCTTTATTGTCATTACGCAGGGTAACGAGATTGAGGCCATTCCATACAGTGCAATAAAACAAGTGTACACTCTATACAGAGGGTGAAATGAATATGTACATGAATATCTACATGAAACAGGGTGGTTGGTGGAATGGGTTATTGCACCGAAGAGAAGGCAGTTATGAGGGTCAATGGGGAAGTCTGTTCAGGGTGGTTATGGCCCTGGGGAAGAAGCTGTTTTTTAGCCTGTTCATCTTGGTTTTAATGCACCTGTAGCGCTTCCCAGAGGGCAGCAGGTGGAACAGGTCAGAGCCAGGGTGGGTGCTGTCCTTGATGATGGCACTGGCTCTGTTGAGGCAGCAGGAGGTGTAGATGTCCATCAGAGAGGGGAGAGGGCGGCCGATGATCTTTTGAGCCATCTTGACCACTCTTTGCAGCCTCTCCCTGTCTGCTGCAGTGCAGCTGCCGTACCATACTGTAATACAGTAGGTCAGCAGGCTCTCGATGGACGAGCGGTAGAAGGTCAGCAGCAGGTCAGGCTTCAGGTTGTACTTCCCGAGGACTCTCAGGAAGTGTAGCCGCTGCTGAGCCTTCTTGATGATTGCTGTGGTGGTGACTGTCCAGGAAAAGTCGTTAGAGATGTGGACTCCAAGGTACCTGAAGGTGTGGACCCCCTCCACACGCTCACCGTTGATGTAGAGGGGGGCAGGGTCGGTGCTGCTCCTCCTGAAGTTGACGATGATCTCTCTGGTCTTGCTGGTGTTGAGAGCGAGATTGTTCTCCGAAGACCAGGCCGTCAGCTTCAGGACCTCCTCCCTGTAGGCAGCCTCGTCACCCCTGGAGATGAGCCCGACCACTGTGGTATCGTCAGCAAACTTGACGATAAGGTTGTCACTGTGGGCTGGACTGCAGTCATGGGTGTAGAGGCAGTAGAGGAGGGGGCTCAGCACACAGCCCTGTGGGGAGCCGATGCTCAGCGTGCGGGTGGATGAGAGGTGGGGGCCAAGTCTCACATTCTGGGGTCGGTCCGTTAGGAAGTCCCTTATCCAGGCGTTTGTGAGAGGGGGGAGGCCAAGAGTGTCCAGTTTATTGCAGAGTCTGTCCGGGATTATTGTATTGAAGGCAGAACTATAATCCACAGAGAGCATCCGGACGTAGCCCTGCTGCTGCTCCAGGTGGTTCAGAGCAGAGTGGAGAGCAACAGCGATGGCGTCCTCTGTGGATCTGTTCGCCCGGTATGCGAACTGGTGGGGGTCAAAGTCTGGAGGGATATGGTCCTTGATGTGCTGGAGAACCAGTCTCTCGAAGCACTTCATGATTACCGGAGTGAGGGCCACTGGTCGGTAATCATTCAGGCTGGTGATGGGAGACTTCTTCGGCACTGGGATTATTGTAGATGACTTCAGGCAGGATGGGATGACTGCCTGAGCCAGGGAGAGGTTGAAGATCCTGGTTAGGGGGGGAGCGAGCTGGTGGGCGCACGCCCTGAGCACCTTTCCAGGTACTCCGTCTGGTCCGGCAGCCTTCCTGGGGTTCACAGCCAGGAGCACTCACCTGACACTGTGCTCCTGTACAGTGAGTGGAGTGGTGCCGGAGCCCGGTGGGGGAGGGGGCAGGGCTGGAGCAGATGAGTGTCGCTGGGGGGTATCGAAATGGGCAAAGAAACAGTTAAGCTCCTCTGCCAGTGTCGCACTCTGATCCGCAGTTGTCACATTGCAGCCTCTGTAGTTCGTGATGTCATGAATGCCCCGCCATACCTCCCGTGAGTTATTGCTGGACAGATGGGACTCTATGCACCTCCTGTGGTCCGCCTTTGCTTTTTTAATCCCTCTCTTCAGGTCGGCTCTAGCAGCACTGTACAGTGCCCTGTCCCCTGACCTGAAGGCTGCGTCGCGGGCCCTGAGGAGTGTGCGGACTTGGCTGGTCATCCAGGGTTTCTTGTTGGGGTAAACCCGGATGGTTTTTTCCACAGTCACATTCTCGATGCAGAACTGTATGTAGTCCAGCACCGTTCCTGTGGCTGTCTCCAGCTCCTGTTGTTGGAAGAGGTCCCAATTCGTGTGTTGGAAGCAGTCCTGAAGTTTGGGGAGTGCATCGTCAGGCCAGGTCATAACAGTCTTTGTGATGGGCCTGGCCTGGCGTCTGATGGGGGTGTAGGTAGGAGAGAGCAGGAGGGAAAGATGGTCTGACTGTCCAAGCTGGGGGAGGGGTGTAGCTCTGTACGCGTGCTTCACGTTGGTATACACGTGGTCAAGGGTGTTCTTGCCCCTTGTAGAACACTTCACGTGCTGGTAGAACTTAGGGAGTACAGTCTTTAGATTGGCCTTATTAAAATCCCCTGCTATGATATGAACACCGTCGGGGTGGGCCCGCTGCTGTTCGTTGACGGTGTTCAGCAGAAGAGAGAGCGCTGTGTTTACTTTGGCGTCCAGTGGAATATACACAGCCGTGATGATAACAACAGACAGCTCTCTCGGGAGAAAAAAAGGCAGACAAAAAAAAAACAATGCGTGAGCAAATTGTTGAACAGTTTAAGAAAAACCTTTTTCAACCAGCTATTGCAAGGAATTTAGGGATTTCACCATCTACGGTCCGTAATATCATCAAAGGGTTCATAGAATCTGGAGAAATCACTGCACGTAAGCAGCTAAGCCCGTGATCTTCGACCCCTCAGGCTGTACTGCATCAACAAGCGACATCAGTGTGTAAAGGATATCACCACATGGGCTCAGGAACACTTCAGAAACACACTGTCAGTAACTACAGTTGGTCGTTACATCTGTAAGTGCAAGTTAAAACTCTCCTATGCAAGGCGAAAACCGTTTATCAACAACACCCAGAAACGCTGTCGGCTTTGCTGGGCCTGAGCTCATCTAAGATGAACTGGTACAAAGTGGAAAAATGTTCGGTCGTCTGACGAGTCCACATTTCAAATTGTTTTTGGAAACTGTGGATGTTGTGTCCTCCGGACCAAAGAGGAAAAGAACCATCCGGATTGTTATAGGCGCAAAGTTGAAAAGCCAGCATGTATGATGGTATGGGGGTGTATTAGTGCCCAAGACATGGGTAACTTACACATCTGTGAAGACGCCATTAATGCTGAAATGTACATACAGGTTTTGGAGCAACATATGTTGCCATCCAAGCCACATTACCATGGACGCCCCTGCTTATTTCAGCAAGACAATGCCAAGCCACGTGTTACATCAACGTGGCTTCATAGTAAAAGAGTGCGGGTACTAGACTGGCCTGCCTGTAGTCCAGACCTGTCTCCCATTGAAAACGTGTGGCGCATTATGAAGCCTAAAATACCACAACGGAGACCCCCGGACTGTTGAACAACTTAAGCTGTACACCAAGCAAGAATGGGAAAGAATTCCACCTGAGAAGCTTAAAAAATGTGTCTCCTCAGTTCCCAAACGTTTACTGAGTGTTGTTAAAAGGAAAGGCCATGTAACATAGTGGTGAACATGCCCTTTCCCAACTACTTTGGCACGTGTTGCAGCCATGAAATTCCAAGTTAATTATTATTTGCAAAAAAAATATAAAGTTTATGAGTTTGAACATCAAATATCTTGTCTTTGTAGTGCATTCAATTGAATATGGGTTGAAAAGGATTTGCAAATTATTGTATTCCGTTTATATATACATCTAACACAATTTCCCAACTCATATGTAAACGGGATTTGTACAAGTGTTTTGTGGACTTGGAGAAGGCATTCGACCGTGTCCCTCTGGAAGTCCTGTGGAGAGTGCTCAAAAGTATGGGGTATAGGACCGCCTGATTGTGCCGCTCCTTGTATGATCAGTGTCAAAGCTTGGTCCTCATCGCCGGCATTAAGTCTAACCCATTTCTAGTGAGGGTTGGACTCTACCAGGGATGCCCTTCGTCACCGATTCATTTTACAACTTTCATGTACAGAATTTCTAGGCGCAGTCAGGGCGTTGAGAGGATCTGATTTGGTGGCTACTGGATTAGGTCTTTGCTTTTTGCAAAAGATATGGTCCTGCTGGTTTCATCTGACCAGAATCTTCAGCTCCCACTAAATCAATCTACTCTAATGAAAATCAGCACTTTCCAGTCTGAGTCCATTGTTCTCGCCCGGAAAAAGGTGGAGTGCCACCTCCGGGATGGGGAGGAGATCCTGCCCCAAGTGGAGGAATTCATGTACCTCAGGGTCTTGTTCACGAGTGAGGGAAGAGTGGATCGTGAGATCGACAGGCGGATTGGTGCAGCATCTGCTGTGATGCGGACCCCGTATCGGTTCGTTGTGTTGAAGAAGGAGCTAAGTCGAAAGCCAAAGCTCTAAATTTTTTGATCTACGTCCCTATCCTCACTTATGGTCATGAGCTTTGAGTGATGACCAAAAGGACAAGATCACGGGTACAAACAGCCGAAATTAGTTTCCTCCGTCGTGTGGCGGGGCTCTCCTTTAGAGATAGGGTGAGAAGCTCTGTCATTCAGGAGGGGCTCAGTGTAAAGCCGCTGCTCCTCCACATCGAGAGGAGCCAGATGAGTTGGTTCGGGCATCTGGTCAAAATGCCTGAATGCCTACCTTGGGAGGTGTTTGGGGCGCGTTCGACCGGTAGGAGACCACAGAGAAGACCCAGGGCACTGTGGAGAGACTATGTCTCCCAGCTGGCCAGGAAACGCCACGGGATGAGCAGGACAATGTAGGTAGGGAGAGGGAAGTCTGAGCTTCTCTGCTTAGGCTGCTGCCCCGTAGACCTGATTTTGGGTAAGCAGAATAAGATAGATGGATGGATAGAAGTTAACTTGTTTTTCCACTCTACTGGTACTATAAATACATCCATTTAATAAAGTCAAATCCAAATAAGGCAACAACAGAAATATCCCACACTTATCTTTTGTAGAGCAATAATGTACAGCAGATATGAGCATCTACATCAACAATATGATTGGCCTGAGTGGGTCACTGAACATGTTAAAAAAACAACAAAAAAAACAGAGTAGCGGCAGGACAAAAAAGTCCTCACAGAGTAAGAGTGTATAAAACATTTCTGGATTCATATTTTTTGTCCTTTTTTTTGCTAAAATCTCTATATTAACTTCAGTCCTAAATAAAATTAGCCAACTTGTCTGTTTTTTTCTTTCTTATTTTAACCCTTTGAATGGCATTTTCATGTAATTACGTAATTTTTTTATTTTGAAAAGAATGTGTAAACTAAATTATCATCCATGTCGTAAATGTTAAAGGGCTCGGGCACTGGAGTGAAGATATACATAAATACAACTAATTTTGATGCATTGTTTTTCTTGCTGTGTCAAATGCCAAAACTAATAGCAGTTTAGAGTTATGGGACAAAAAGGTCCCCTTTGACTACATACCATTATTATTACATTGTTTTTACTGTACAGTGATAAACAGTACAACATAATCATGCATTCTCTAATTTCAGCGTTTCATTTTGGAGAAAAAAGTTACATTTGTAATATTTACTGTTTGGAATTGGATGGGACGTTTTTTTTAATGCACTCTTAACTACCGTTCTTCGTCCTAAAATAGTTTCCCAGTGTATTGTTGATATATGAAATGAATTGATATAAAGATATCTAAATTGTACATGAATAAAACCTCTTGGAAAAAAATATCTAAATTTACCTGAAAGGACAAAAAAGTCCCCAATATAGTACTGAAGGGTTAAGTATATTATTAAAGACACAACAACTCAAAGCTCTGACTGACCAAAAATGGAAAATGCTGAATTTATTACACACTAATCCAAACTTTTAACGGTATGACAGGAAGTGAAATTTAAGAGGAATGAAAAAAAGCCTCTAGTGGTCTTTGAGGCGATAGGGATTTTATACCTGGAAAGCTGAGGAAATCAATTTCTCTTTCAACTTGATTGCATTGGATCTTAAATGCAATTAACAAACTCCACACACGCGGATTATGCTGACAGAATTATTTTGAGGAACAATGCGGCAAAAGGTGCCAATTACAGATATATTCATGCTCGCCCTCCATAAATCAAAGCACACAACTCCTTTCTGAAGCCACTGTTGAATTTTCTGTGGAATAGAGTAAATCAGGGACGTACGGTCAGGGTAGGCAGGTGAGGCTCTTAGCCTCACTTGACGAGATGAAAAATAAAAAGACAAGTAATAAAAACATAAAATAAATGTTTGTCCAATAAACTGTTATAAATGTATTTTCTGATTGCAATTGTTTTTTCAAACATTTACTTGTGTAATAACCACAAAACCTACACATGAGGCGGAATACAATTATTGGTGTTCATAGCTGTCAATCACAAACAACTCAGCTTCGTCTAGCGATTGTGTACTCTCGCTCTCTCTCAGCTGCGTTGTTTTTTCCTACTGCTCCGAGCGAGGCTCAAACACACATCGCCTGTGTGAGAGACCAGCGTACCACCACTGAGCTAAAACACAGGCAGTTACTGCTATTACACTCTGTGGATAATGCATATGTTTAAGAGTTATTTCTTTATTCATAATCATGTTTGAATCAGCTCATATTTTTCCATGTATACTCTGTATACTAGTTTCTCTTTGTCTTCAGATTTCCTGTTTAGACAGGGTCGTAAACCATCAGGAATGTGAACACAACCCCCAAGTCTCTCTTCTTATCAGTGTTGAGAGGAGGGGGGTGGGGGGAGATGGGGGCTTTCTTTGTGTGAAAAGAGTTGCTTTTTCCTTTGGAATGCCAGATCAACTTGGGCTACGCATTTGGATGTGTTGTTCGAGGCTGGTCTCTATTCTCAAATATTTGACAATAAATTACAAAATACCTATTCTGTGCTTGGTGGTACCTTTGAGTCAGTTTATATGTCATCTGAGGAACTTGGGACTGACCAGCGTTTTACATCCCACTTGGAGGAACATCTGGTCAAACGCAACAACTCGCACAGACGTGCATGCGCCCTTCACGAAGGAGATGTATTAATGCACAAAATTATTTTCAAAATGGGTGACATTTTTGCATTGTTGCTGTTCTGTTGAGTGAAATCATGATTTTTTTTTCAAACTACGTATTAGTGATGGGGTAAGAGGTGTTGAGGTTTAGGGGACACGGGTGGGGGCAACAGTGTTGTTGTTGAGAAACCCACTAAGGTCGGCCCTGGCTGGAGAGGATGAGGTCTCCTTGTCACAATGGCGCCAAAACAATGTTGGAAAGCAGAGCCATTTTTATACTATGCATTTCTAAACTAATTACTACTCCAATTTCATCCGCCTCAATAAAAACGATCCTAAATATTTGTTCAATACAGTAGCATTGCTAACCCATCAAGGGCCTCCCCCCTAGTAGCTGCACCCACTCGGTTGATGGCTTTATGAATTTCTTTAATAAAAAAATTAAACTCATTAGAAAGGAAAAGCTCCAACTGTTAACGCAGATACGAATGTATGACGGATATTGCCCTCCAAAATAATCTCTCTCTTTTCGAAGAAAAGTTCAATGAACACTTAGCGTCTAACAATCTCTGTACACACTTTGAGTCCGGTTTCAGGGCAAATCCCTCTACGGAGACAGCCCTCGCAAAAATAACTAATGATATATTGCTAACTATGGATGCTGATGTGTCATCCATGTTGCTGCTACTTGATCTTAGCACTGCTTTCGATACCATCGATCATAACATTCTATTAGAACATATCAAAACACGTATTGGTATGTCAGACTTAGCCTTCTCTTGGTTTAACTCCTATCTTACTGACAGGATGCAGTGCGTCTCCCATAACAATGTGACCTCGGAGTATGTTAAGGTAACGTGTGGAGTTCCACAGGGTTTGGTTCTTGGCCCTGCACTCTTCAGCATAGGTGACATGATACGCTAATACGGTGTTAGCTTTCACTGTTATGCAGATGACACGCAACTCTACATGCCCCTAAAGCTGAACAACACACCAGATTGTAGTCACCCAAAGGTGTGTCTAAATGAAATTAAACAATGTATGTCCAGCAACTTTTTGCATCTTAACGCTAAGAAAACAGAAATGTTGATTATCGGTCCTGCTAGACACCGGCACCTATTTAATAATACCACCTTAACATTTGACAAAAAAACAATTACACAAAGCGACTCAGTAAAGAATCTGGGTATTATCTTCTACCCAACTCTCTCGTTTGAGTTACACATTAAGAGTGTTACTAAAACAGCCTTCTTTCATATCTGTAATCCATCCATCCATTTTCTACCGCTTGTCTCGTTCGGGGTCACGGGGGGTGCTTTGAGCAGAAGGCGTGGTACACCTTGGACAAGTTGTCAACTCATCGCAGGGCCAACACAGATAGACAGACAACATTCACACTCACATTCACACACTAGGGCCATTTTTTTTAGTGTTGCTAATCAACCTATCCCAAGATGCATGTTTTTGGAGGTGGGAGGAAGCCGGAGTACCCGGAGGGAACCCATGCAGTCACAGGGAGAACATGCAAACTCCACACAGAAATATCCCAAGCCCAGGATCCAACCTAGGACCTTCGTATTGTGAGGCACACGCACTAACCCCTGTCCCACTGTGCTGCCCCATCTCTGTAATATCGCTAAAATTTGTCCCATTTTGTCCACCACCAATGCTGAGATCATTATTCATGCATCCGTTACGTCTCGTTTCGATTACTGTAACGTATTATTTTCAAGCCTCCCTATGTCTAGCATTAAAAGATTATAGTTGGTACAAAATGCGGCTGCTAGACTTTTGACAAGAACAAGAAAGTTTGATCATATTACGCCTATACTGGCTCACCTGCACTGGCTTCCTGTGCACTTAAAATGCAACTTTAAGGTTTTACTACTTACAAATAAAATACTAAACGATCTAGCTCCATCCTATCTTGATGATTGTATTGTACCATATGTGCCGACAAGAAATCTGTGTTCAAAGAACTCCAGCTTATTAGTGATTCCCAGAGCCCCAAAAAAGTCTGCGGGCTTCAGAGCGTTTTCTATTCTGGCTCCAGTTCTTTGGAATGGAATCGGTAACAGTTAAGAGATGCTACCTCAGTAGAAGCATTTAAGTACCATCTTAAAACTCATTTGTATACTCTAGCCTTTAAATAGACCCCTTTTTAGACCAGATTATCTGCTGTCTCTCTTTTCTGCTCCACCCCCCTCTCCTGCATGGAGAAGTTATCAGGTGACCGCGGATCAGCTTCCATGGATGATTCGCTAGCTGTTTAAAGTCGGGACCCAGGATGGACCACTCCTCTTTGCATCAGTTGTGACGTCTCTGCGCTGCCGACTTGTCTCTATTCAAGATGATCCCCTGCTGGTCTCCCATTTGACTGGACTTTCACATGAAGTCGGGATCCGGGGTGAGCACTCCTAATGCATCAGTCGGTGACATCTCTACGGCCCAACGTGTCTACAAACCCCGTTTCCATATGAGTTGGGAAATTGTGTTAGATGTAAATATAAACGGAATACAATGATTTGCAAATCCTTTTCAACCCATATTCAATTGAATGCACTACAAAGACAAGATATTTGATGTTCAAACTCATAAACTTAATTTTTTTTTTGCAAATAATAATTAACTTAGAATTTCATGGCTGCAACACGTGCCAAAGTAGTTGGGAAAGGGCATGTTCACCACTGTGTTACATGGCCTTTACTTTTAACAACACTCAGTAAACGTTTGGGAACTGAGGAGACACATTTTTTAACCTTCTCAGGTAGAATTCTTTCCCATTCTTGCTTGATGTACAGCTTAAGTTGTTCAACAGTCCGGGGGTCTCCGTTGTGGTATTTTAGGCTTCATAATGCGCCACACAATTTCAATGGGAGACAGGTCTGGACTACAGGCAGGCCAGTCTAGTACCCGCACTCTTTTAATATGAAGCCACGTTGATGTAACACGTGGCTTGGCATTGTCTTGCTGAAATAAGCAGGGGCGTCCATGGTAATGTTGCTTGGATGGCAACATATGTTGCTCCAAAACATGTATGTACTTTTCAGCATTAATGGCGCCTTCACAGATGTGTAAGTTACCCATGTCTTGGGCACTAATCACAGATGCTGGCTTTTCAACTTTGCGCCTATAACAATCCGGATGGTTCTTTTCCTCTTTGGTCCAGAGGACACGACGTCCACAGTTTCCAAAAACAATTTGAAATGTAGACTCGTCAGACCACAGAACACTTTTCCACTTTGTATCAGTCCATCTTAGATGAGCTCAGGCCCAGCGAAGCCGACGGTGTTTCTGGGTGTTGTTGATAAACGGTTTTCGCCTTGCATAGGAGAGTTTTAACTTGCACTTACAGATGTAGCGACCAACTGTACTTACTGACAGTGGGTTTCTGAAGTGTTCCTGAGCCAATGTGGTGATATCCTTTACACACTGATGTCGCTTGTTGATGCAGTACAGCCTGAGGGATCGTAGGTCACGGGCTTAGCTGCTTACGTGCAGTGATTTCTCCAGATTCTCTGAACCCTTTGATGATATGACGGACCGTAGATGGTGAAATCCCTAAATTCCTTGCAATAGCTGGTTGAGAAAGGTTTTTCTTAAACTGTCCAACAATTTGCTCATGCATTTGTTGACAAAGTGGTGACCCTCGCCCCATCCTTGTTTTGTGAATGACTGAGCATTTCATGGAATCTACTTTTATACCCAATCATGGCACCCACCTGTTCCCAATTTGCCTGTTCACCTGTGGGATGTTCCAAATAAGTGTTTGATGAGCATTCCTCAACTTTATCAGTATGTATTGCCACCTTTCCCAACTTCTTTGTCACGTGTTGCTGGCATCAAATTCTAAAGTTAATGATTATTTGCAAAAAAAAACAGTTTATCAGTTTGAACATCAAATATGTTGTCTTTGTAGCATATTCAACTGAATATGGGTTGAAATTATTTGCTAATCATTGTATTCCGTTTATATTTACATCTAACACAATTTCCCAACTCATATGGAAATGGGGTTTGTACATGCAAGAGGATCCCCTGCTGGGCCCAATATGGACTGGACTCTCACATTATTAATTGTATCCACTCGGCACATCTGCAGTCCCTTCCAGGGTTTCTCGTTGTTCCCATTGGGTTGAATTGTTCTTGTCCTGATGTGGGATCTGAGCCGAGGATGTCATTGTGGCCTTTGCAGCCCTTTGGAACATTTGTGATAAAGGGCTATATAAGTAAACTTTGATTTATTGATTGATTGATTGTTCTTCTTATATTCCTAATGAGCAACCTGTATTAACAGTGATGAGAGCATATAAACGTTAGTTAAAAAAAGACAATGAAAGCCTCGCCTAGTGTGAATATCACTGGAGTTAGTGTAAAATACTTGTCTTTTCTCTTATACTTCCCATCTCTCATCCACCCGCAATCATATACATATAAATATGCACTACCAGAATCTCAATCACTTCCTGTGAACTTTACAGAGACGACTATATTTGTTTAGCTCTAACATTTGATTCCCAAGGCAAATGAGAGCTGTATGGAATTTCTTGGGGCAATGTTAAATCTAATTAGTGAAAAACATTTCAAGCAGCATTTCATTGAACGAAAAGATAATGGGCAATAAAGTGTCTATGTCCTCCGGAATAATGTGATAATGCTTAGTTTGTTTGCTTTAATCATATTTGGCCATTAAGAAGCAGAGACTAAACTAATCTAAGTGGACAGAGGATGTCATAATCTGTCATAGCCGCCATCTGATGTCCTGATATTTGTCACAGTGTGGATTGCATTGAGTGTGTGGTGTTCAAAGCCTCAGCTAAATTCTAAAGGAGGTGCATGAGTCACTCATCTTGGCTGAGAGATGCATTTCAAAATAGTGCAGCAAAAACAAATTGCGATTTCTTTTTTGTCCAAAATTACGATTGTCATTCGACTTGCGTTTTTTATGTTTTATACACAAATATGTATAAAACTTAAAAAATAACGAGTGAAGGAAGACATGTTACTTTTAGATAAATAAATAAATGATAAATGGGTTTACTTGTATAGCGCTTTTCTACCTTCAAGGTACTCAAAGCGCTTTGACAGTATTTCCACATTCACCCATTCACACACACATTCACACACTGATGGCGGGAGCTGCCATGCAAGGCGCTACCAGCACCCATCAGGAGCAAGGGTGAAGTGTCTTGCCCAAGGACACAATGGACGTGACTAGGATGGTAGAAGGTGGGGATTGAACCCCAGTAACCAGCAACCCTCCAATTGCTGGCACGGCCACTCTACCAACTTCGCCACGCCACGACTGTCAATCAATATGTTTTTGTCTAAAGGTGTCACACATTAGAAAAATATGCAATAGTGCTCTTAAAATGAAGAATTAACCGATAAAACTATAGTGATTATAATGTTATGTAATCACAATGTATATATAATATTAATAATGCAAGTAACCATTTCAAAGGATATCAACTATTATCTCTCATTACTGTAGAATTGTTTACCATTACACTGTAATTTGTTATCCTAAAAAAATAAACAAAACAAACAAATGGACTAATTTCTATTCGCAAAAACATAACTCAAATAAATATTGAACATCTTAAAGTGCATTTTTCACGAGTTGGAAAAACTATGTAAAACGTTGTATTTTTTCTGTTGTTTGTGCCATCACATCTACATGGCATTCTTGCTCGTTTGTCCGTGTGGATGGGCTCATATTGCCTGTCCGATTTAAAGCTGAAATATTACCACAAAGGGATATTGGGATTTGTAATCTTTTGTCATTTTTGTTACTCTGCGGAACTTTTCACTGGCGAGTCGCGAGGCTCTCTGTCTGTGCTTTGTGTGTGTGGTCTCGATGAGTTGCACTCCCTTCACCGAAGCAAAGATTATGAAAGACTGAAAAGAGGGCTCACTGCGTTCAGTTAATTCTACTGTTGCACAGAGTGAGACATATAAACGCAAAGCTTAACAATTCTGATTGGCGAACACTTCTGTCACTCGTAGGCCTGTGACAGCGGAGGAAACAATAACTCAGCCTCTTGCGGTTATTTATCGCACTATTTAAAGCCTCGATGTCGATTCAACGTCATTCAACGTGCAGCCCTACTGGCGGCCACAATGGTGTCTGATTTCACAGTCAATGATCAACATTATTAATGCTAGGTTTTTCGTACAGCATCCAACTCTGGGGTGGCGTGATTGTTAGAGGTGCCGTATACACAGCACCCCTCAAATTTAAGGAACCATTTTTATTACAGTATATCAACACACAAGACAAAATAAAATATATACATTACAGACATGAAGCTTGGATATACTTTAGAGTAGTCAGTCTACTGTAAAACAGTATACAGTAAATCCCCCGAAAATGGCAACACAAGTGAATTACAAGGTCATTGTGTCTTGCTTAGTGTCAAGCATGGTTGTAGTAGCAGCATGAGTGCTGCCGGCACTGTGGAGCTGAGATTTATCGAAAATAACACCAATTCTAACATGTATTGCAACAGGGATGGGTATCCTTCACATTTGAATTGAGACCGATTCACGTTACCTTGGAATCGATACTAGCACTCAGTCCACATTACCAGTTTTTTGTACTTCTAAATATATTCATGTGTTGATAAATGTTAATTTATTTATAGTTTTTCAATTATCTATCTATCTATCTATCTATCTATCTATCTATCTATCTATCTATCTATCTATCTATCTATCTATCTATCTATCTATCTATCTATCTATCTATCTATGCATAAGCGACAAGGAGCAACACAGATTCATCTGCTTCGACATAGAGGAATTGTATCCCTCAATCAGCATGGAACTACTGAATAAAGCACTGGACTTTGCCTCAAAATACAACAGCATCACCATCAGTGTTGGGACTAACACGTTACAAACTAACGCGTTACTGTAACGCCGTTAGTTTCGGCGGTAACTAGTAATCTAACGCGTTATTTTTTATATTCAGTAACTCAGTTACCGTTACTACATGATGCGTTACTGCGTTATTTTACGTTATTTTTTATGTAGTATCGGCTAGAAACAGAAGATCTGAGTGTGTTTTATTGCAGCGCTGCGGTGGAAAAGAAGAGGCGTGCTTTCTGTGGGTGGGGGGGGGGGGACTCCCAGACCGTAGTTGAGGGGCGCAGGGGAGACGTTCCTCCAGGGCCTATGTACTTCGGGGCTAACAACCTTCACTTTACCCGGAAGTGGGTCTTTACAGCTGAGGGTGAATGACGAGGCCGGCGGTTGGTTGCAACTTTGTGACTTTATTGCACGCAGCCATCCACCAAGCTAGAGCACCTGCACGCACTCACTGTCGCCGCTCCCTCACTTCTCTCGCCCACTCACTCACTGACGTCACTCACTCCACATGCTGTCATATCTTAAAGGGCCACACACACACACACACAGACATACGCTACTCTCATAACAACTAACAAGACATCATGGTGAAGCCAGAAGTCGAGTTTTTTTAACATGGAGACATTTTCAATACATTTCTTTTGTCGAGCACAAAGAAAAGAACATTTTAGTTAAATGTAAGTTGTGTCTTGGATCAAAGATCCTATCTACTTAAAGTTAAAGTTAAAGTGCCATTATGTTGCAGCTATTTAAAATAGTTTTGTCAATTTGTTCTGGCCTGAAATAGATTGGCCCTTTGAAACATATATTTGTCTTTGTGTGTTGTATGTAGACCACATTGCTTTCTGAGTTCAGTGATGCAAATGCATTTCAAGTTGATCAACAGATTGTATTATTCTCCAGTGCAATAACAGTACTGAAATGAAGGCTAAAAGGGCATTTATTTATGTATCATTAATGGGAGCCTTAAAAATAGGGGGGGGGAAAAAGAAGTAACTAAATAGTTACTTTTCACAGTAACGCATTACTTTTTGGTGTAAGTAACTGAGTTAGTAACTGAGTTACTTTTGAAATAAAGTAACTAGTAACTGTAACTAGTAACTGGTTTTCAGTAACTAACCCAACACTGATTTTATTTATTTTTTTATTTGTTTATTTTAGGCAATGACAAAGACGTACAAGTTGAAAAAACATAATAATATAAATTAATATAGTGCATTATTGTCCAGTTTTGCCTGAAAGGGAGTGGGAAGAAGATAACTTATTTAATCCCACCCCCAGTTCTCCATTCAGTGATTATTCACATGAGTTTCACTCTCACTTTGTTCAAGGATTATAATCCAGATGTTGTATCATAGTGGCATTACCACAGGTAACAATAATTATTACACTGTAACAATCATTTATATCAACAATGTAGGAATAATGAATATACCAACAATGGTAATAGACATCATAGCAATAAAGGTAATAGACAACATAGCAATAATGGTAAGGAAACATTGAGCACATGTTAACACTTTGAGACAGAGTATAGCAGCAGGTCAAATTAAAGACCCTCATCTCTATATTTGAACCAGACCCCATGTTTGTATAATAGTTTAAATTGATTAATAGTTTGGCATTGCTTGTGTTGTAAGTCCAGTTTGTTCCATAGTTTTACTCCGCATACAGACACACAAAAACGTTTACGAGTGGTTTGAGCTCTCGGCAATAAGAAATATCCAAAGCCTCTCAAGTTATGAGCTTGCACTCGTCTTATAAAAAAACATTGTAGATTAGGTGGCAATAATTTGTTAAAAGCTTTATATAAGATTATTAATGTATTATATTTAACAAGGTCATCAAATTTGAGCAACTTTGATTGCATAAACAGATTATGAGTATGCTCTAAATAACCAACGTTGTGAATGATCCATACTGCTCTTTTCTGTAATATGATCAGAGGATGAATTGTGTTTTGGTAAGTATTCCCCCATACTTCAACACACTGATCACCATAGACGAAAGGAATATCATAATCCACGCAAAGAACTTAACAATCACGCACCAAAAGCAACCTTGGCAAGAAACCACTGGACAATTCGACGTGACAATGGGAAGTTATGACGGGGCCAAAATGTGCGAACTAGTAGGAAGCTTCCTACTCTCGCAACTCACAAAATTAGGAGTAAACATTGGACTATACAGAGACGACTGACTGGCCGTTTCCAATGCCAGACCGAGAGCTTTGGAAAACATAAAAAAAGAAATATGCTGCATTTTCAAAAATAACGGACCCAGGATCACAACCAAGGCAAACAAACACACTGTAAACTTCCTGGATGTAACACTCAACCTGAGCAATAACATACCGGCCATTTACAAAACCCAACACAACATTACAATACATACACTGTGACAGCAACCACCCGCCTGTCACAACCAGGAACATCCCAGCCGGCAACAACAAGAGACTGTCAACCCTGTCATCAGACAGAGAATCATTCAACCTAGCAACACCCCCATACCAAAAAGCACTCAACGAAAGTGGATACCAATACACCCTCCAATACGACCCATGAGCAACTAAAACAAGAAAAACCAGGAAACAGGACAACATACCCCATTCAGAAAAAATGTCAGCACAAATATTGGACATTAATTCCTTGCACTCATTGACAGGCACTTCCCCAAAAAACACGTACTCAGGAAGATATTCAAAAGGAACACTTTGAAACTTAGGCCTCGTTTACACTAAGCTGGATAAGGTTATCCAGGGTAAATCCCACCTAACCGTATCCGTGTCCACACACAACAATGCCACCGTTAAAGACCCCCGCCCCCCTCCGTCCGCCGAAGCAACGCGACCTAATACGCATGTGCGGAAAATGCGCATGTCATAGTCACCTCCTGTGTTGCTTTGTGTGCAAATTCTTATATGTAACTTATCTGAACAATATCCAGTGTTGTGGTATTTCAATTAACTGGAATACAGTGTGCTGTGACGCCCTATTGTAGTGAATCACACCTGAGCCATTATAAATTAATACAATTTTTAATAAACACATGAAAGTCAACAATGTGACAAAGAACATTTTACAACAATCAATCTCGGGATCTAGATATCTGGTCAGGACACTCCTCACTCTTTTGCCTTCACTTACATTGTCCATTCGTTTTTGGTGACTTTATATACTCTGGACGTAGACGTTGAGTCCGCGACGTACATGGCAGACATTAACTGATACAGTCTGCTTTGCCAGTCCAAAAGCATTTGCCGTTTTCCGTAGTCTTCCCTCGACGGCCAGGTAATACAAAGCACACGCTATCTTTTTTATCACATCCACGGGAGCCCGCATTCTCGTTGACTCTCCTTCGACAAATGGATGAAGTTTTTTGGGTAAGTAGAATCACAGCTGACCTGGACATTCGAAAGTTATCTTGCCGTCTAAGAAGTGTTGTATCCCAAATAGCTGCAATCACTTTCTCTTAGGGTATTCATGTGTGATTTCCACAAGCGTCTGTAAAGACGGAAGGAGAAACACGGGCATGTCTGGATCACTCGCCTTCATATTTCCAGTGGTTAGCTCCGAGTTACGAAACCGCTTTAATATGAAGCTGGCTGTGGCACGTTCTTTCTGACGTCACTTCCTGTGTGGGGCGCGGTCTTTCTGGCGTCACTTCCTCTCAGAACTCAGTTTGTAAATGATCAATGAGTCCATACAAAGCTAAGAGCCGGAGATTCAAGAAATACACAGCGCACTTACCCGTGTAAAAAAATGTCAGAGGACGGGTAACTTAAACAATAGATTAGTGTGGCTGAAACGGGGCTTAGGCTAAATAATTATTTGTTTAAGGGGTTATCCGGCTTAGTGTAGACAAACCATTGACACACACAACAAAAAGATACTGAGCACAACCAGATAGACAGCCGACACCACTAACGACCCCAACTCCACAGGTAACTGCAATTGCAGACAAAGGCTTAACTGCCCACTTATCGGAGATTGTTTGAAAGCATCAGTCGTCTATCAAGCCAACGTCACCCGCCAAGACAACTCAAACACAGAGACATTTATCGGGCTCACAGAAAATACCTTCAAAACCTGTTATAACAATCACACAACATCATTCCATAGGCCCCAAGTCAAGAACTCCACAGAGCTGAGCAAATACATATGGACTCTTAAAGACAATAAAATTGATTACTGTATTACATTGCACATTGTCGCATCTAACTCACCATACAACAGTCCAACTAAAAGACGTAACATTTGCCTGAAAGAAAAATGTTTTATTATATACCACCCCAGCATGTCCACAACAAACTAGTCTCATCATGTCGGCACAGAGGCAGGGCACTACTGTGTAACACCTTCAGCAATTGCCACGTCCCCATGTAATGTACCCTATACATATGTGACAGTCACAGGCGCTTCAATAAACTCCCCTGAAGAGCAGGGAAACCTGTGAAACAGACCTGTAGGGATGAAATAGCCTGCGTGTGTTTTTTCCTGACCTAAATAATATATATAGCATAGAATAGAAAGTACTTTATTGATCCCTGGGGGAAATTCAGCACCACAGTTCGCTCACAATAGACAATAATAATAATAAATAATATAATATATATAATATATTATATATATAATATATAAATAATATACATATATTCTACATATACTCTACATTTAAGTGCAGTCAAGGAACATATGCATTATACAGTCTGATGGCTGTCGGTATGAAGGACCTCCTGTGTCGTTCCGTGTTGCATTTTGGGAGTCTGAGCCTTCCACTGAATGTGCTCATTCTCTCTGCAAGGTCCGAGTGTAGAGGGTGGGAGGTGTTGTCCATAATGGCTAGGAGTTATGCTACACTTCTCTCTGACACCACCGCCAGAGAGTCTAGCTCCACTCCCACCACGTTACTGGCCTTCTCTACCAACTTGTCCAGTCTGTTTGCGTCCCTCGCTCCCAGCCCGCTGCCCCAGCAGGCCACGGCGTACAAGAAGGCGCCCGCCACCACCGATGTAGAACATCTTCAACATCTTTGTGCAGACGTTGAAAGATCCTAGCCTCCTGAGGAAGTAGAGGCGGCTCTGCCCCTTCTTGTAGAGTGCCTCAGCGTGTTTTGACCCATTCAGCTTGTTGTCGATGTGTACACCGAGGTATTTATAATCCTCAACCATGTCCACGTCGACCCCCCTGATGGAAACAGGGGTCGCCAGAGTACTCCTCTTCCTTCCCAGGTCCACAACCAGCTCCTTGGTCTTTGTCACATTAAGCTGGAGGTGGTTCTTTCCACACCATGTGACAAAGTCCTCCACCAAGTGCCTGTATTCCTCATCATCACCATCCTCAATACACCCCACTATCGCAGAGTCATCAGCAAACTTCTGAAGGTGGCAAGACTCTGAGTGATAGTGGAAATCGGTGGTGTAGATGGTGAAGAGGAAGGGGGAAAGGACTGTGCCCTGCGGGGCCCTGGTGTTGCTGGCCAGCCTGTCAGACACACAGTCCTGCAGTCGCACGTACTGTAGTCTGTCAGTCAGGTAATCAACAACCCAGGACACCAAGGGGGCCTCCACCTGCATCGTATCCAACTTCACACCCAGTAGTCCAGGCCGTATGGTATCGAAAGCACTAGAGAAGTCAAAAAACATGACCCTCACACTGCTCGCAGGCTTGTCTAGGTGGGTGTGGGCTCGGTTCAGCAGGTAGATGACTACGTCCTCCACTCCCAGTCGGAGCTGGTAGGCGAATTGGAGTGGGTCCAGGTGGGGCTTGACTGTAGGGTGGAGTTGTTCCAGGACCAACCTCTCCATGGTCTTCATGATATGGGAGGTTAGAGCCACCGGCCTGTAGTCCTTCGACGTGCTGGGTCGATTGCACTTGGGGATGGGGACCATGCATGAGGTTTTTCACAGTGTGGGGACTTTCTGCAGCCTAAGGCTCATGTTGAAGATGTGCTGGAGCACACCACACAGCTGTGGGACGCAGGCTTTGAGCACCCTGGGGCTCACACTGTCAGGACCCGTGGCCTTGCCTGTGTGTAACTTATTTAGCTGTGCATTCACCTGTTCTGCAGACAGACACACTGGGGGGGTCTCAGGTGATTGGGGTGAGGGGGTTTATCAAACTGAGGGTGAGGTGTTAAGTGGGGGGAGGTAGTCATTGGAGTTGGGGGGCTGTGAGGAGGGGAGGTGGGGATGGATTGGTTCGCTGAAGTTGTCAGGGGGCCGGTTGGCATGTCTTGAGGGGGGGAGGAGCTTTTTGGAGCCACGGTGTCAAACCTGTTAAAGAACTGGTTTAGCTCATTGGCCCTCTCTTTGTCACTGACGGTTTGAGGCCGGTGATGGTCTGCATATATATATACAGAATATATATACATATATATACAGTATATATATATATATATATATATATATATATATATATATATATATATATATATATATATATATATATACATATATATATATATATATATATGTGTAGGCCCTGCGATGAGGGGGCGACTTGTCCAGGGTGTAGCCCGCCTTCCACCCGAATGCAGATGAAATAGGCTCCAGCACCCACCGCAACCCCAAAAGGGACAAGCGGTATAAAATGGATGGATGGATATATATATATATACATATATATATATATATATATATATATATATATATATATATATATATATATATATATATATATATATATATATATATATATATATATATATATATATATATATATATATATACACACTAGGGTTGTACGGTATACCGGTATTAGTATAATATTGCGGTACTAATGAATCAAAAACGGTACCAGTTCGCCATATTTTTTTTTACAGGCAGGACGGCGTGTCGCCGTCACACCATAAAATTGCTGGTTTTATGAGCAGAGGAGCATGTTCATCAGCCCACAAACACGGAGTACTCACAAGCAGACACAGTGTGTAGACAGAAAAGGGAGAACGGACGCAATTTGGCTTAAAAACTAACGACAAAGGTGAAGCTACAACACTGAAACGCTCACAGGAAGAGGTGCTTTAAAACATGGCTAGCTAGTTAGCGGCTAATGTCCATCCGCAATCTGCAGTGTTTTAGCTTCTTTTAAATCACTAATCCTCGCCTGCATGGCGACAAATAAAGTAAGTTTCTTACAAGTATCATCCCTGCAGGACGAGGAATAGCTAAACATGCTTTACTACACACTGTGGGAGGATACGATAGCTCACCGGAGTCAAAATGTAAACAAATGCCATGGGTGGATCTACACCTGACATCCACTGTAATGATACCAAGTACAAGAGCGTATCTAGTCAATACTACAATGATTACATCAATATTTTTTATCGTCACAAAATCTTTTTCCTTTTTAAAAAAAAAATCATATTATATTCATTAACTCAGGAAATACGTCCCTGGACACATGAGAACTTAAATTATGACCAATGTATGATCCTGTAACTACTTGGTATCAGATCGATACCTAAATGTGTGGTATCATCCAAAACTAATGTAAAGTATCTAAACAACAGAAGAATAAGTGTTTATTACATTTTAACAGAAGTGCAGATAGAACATGTTGAAACAGAAATAACCAGATATTAGCAGTAAATTAACAAATAGATTAATAATACATTTTTACAGCTTGTCCTTTATAATTTTGACAAAATAATAGAATGGGGAATGACACAAAATGTTACTGCATACATCAGCAGACAAATTAGGTGCCTTTGTTTGTTTACTTACTACTAAAAGACAAGTTGTCTGGTATGTTCCCTATTTTATTTAAGGACAAAATTGTTCTTTGATTGCAATAAGAAACATGTGTTTAGATTTTTTTGTAAAAACTTGTATTTAAATGTTTGGGTAGCATTTTATTAAACAATACCAGTTTTCTTTTAAGTAAAATAGAAATATATCAGAGCTGTTTATCTATTTTATGGAGTAATGTAGTTAATCATAGAACTGGCACGCAATGTTATTAAAAAAAGTATTGATTTTGAATCGAAAAATTGTTTTGAATCGAGAATTGATTCTAAATTGAATTGTTACCCCCAAGAATCGTATAGAATCCTGTTGTGCACAAAGATTCAGCTGTAGTTGTTATATCTTGATTTCGTACAGTCATTTGCAACTATTATGTCGTGGTGGTAATGTAATGGTGTGTTGCTCAGTCAGGGAATAGTCTTTGCGGTAAGCTGAATTTAGTCTTTTGTTGCACCCTAAAAAGTGTTTATGCTGTAAATATTGTACTTATTACACACCAGCTGTTTGATTGTAACATGCATTTAGGTTGTAGATTTCATTACAAAATTTGGAGGTGCCGTAATGGTCTTGTAAAATCGCTGATGCTAATTAGTATTATATTTCTAGCAAATCCAATGTAAATTAACATCGAGCTAACGTGTTTTGAAAAGTGGAGCTTTACTTTACGTTCGAGTGGTTTCTATAAGGCATACTTGCTTTGTTGACATGGAAAATTGCAGCATTACCTTGAGAAGTGTTAATTTTGACAGAAGTTTAATTTAATCTTTATTTTTACTCACAGTCTTTTGAGGAAAATGTATTTTAGTTTTACTCATATGTTAGTCCTCTAAATTGATTTAGTTTTAGTCGACTAAAATATAAAGTGTAAAGTCAAACGCACCAGTGAAGTTGTTTTGAAACCACTTTTATGAAGGTTATCGCAGATTATCTCAAAAAGTAAATACACAACAAGACCTGCACTCCATGAATATATCAATAAGTACAATTCATACTACCGGTAACCTTACTGTGTGTTAATATTTTAGCTGAAATTAATCATTTTTTTTCCAAACATTGAATAATACATGACTAAAATGGTCATACGAAGAAACAAACTAGTTTTATTCTATATTGTGTATAAGTACACTGAGTGTGCACAATTTTGGCCACTGTCCCGTTTAAATGAAGAAACCAGTGTTATAAATCTAAAACATATACAGTATATCTCACACACCTGTCTTTCTTTGTGTTTTAGCTTGGAAAATGACAAATCTGCTCTTTTGGGTTGTCAAGGTGTGTAATTAATAGCTGGATAGTGTGCTGAGGACATCATGTGCACTGTATCTTGGTAATTAAATTGGCAGACAAGCTTGCCAATGGTCGTGTACTACAAAAGCAGTGGTAGAGTAAGCGGTGTTGCTCCTGCGCTACCGTCTTTAAAGGGGAACTACACTTTATTTGGAATTTTGCCTATAGTTCACAATCATTATGACAGATTTTTATTTTTCGCTTTCTAACATGTAAAAATCGTTTAGTTCTTGGTGGCTCGCGATGCAGCTAATTGGAGCAATCAACCTCTAAATCACTTTAAAAATGCATTCAAAAACCGTTAACAATCCTTCATTTACGTTCCGTAACCCGTATAATAACCAAGCTGTAGCGACATTGTTATTGTAAGAACACTAAGGAACTATTTTTCTAGCGTAGTAACACTTTGGTGCGCTTCGGTTTTAGCAGTAAAAGCTAACTAGGGCAAGAGACAAGCTAGCTTTTACAACAACACGAAACGAGTTTGGGTTTGTAATGCACAACACTGCGATACGTCACTGATTTGTATTGACTGAAAAACATGAACAATTATTAGGGGTGTGGGAAAAAATCGATTTGAATTTGAATCGCAATTCTCACGTTGTGCGATTCAGAATCGATTCTCATTTTTTAAAAAACTATTTTTTTTATTTATTTATTTATTTTCATTTTTTTAATGAATCAATCCAACAAAACAATACACAGCAATACCATAACAATGCAATCCAATTCCAAAACCAAACCCGACCCAGCAACATTTAGAACTGCAATAAACAGAGCAATTGAGAGGAGACACAAACACGACACAGAACAAACCAAAAGTAGTGAAACAAAAATGAATATTATCAACAACAGTATCAATATTAGTTACAATTTAACATAGCAGTGATTAAAAATCCCTCATTGACATTATCATTAGACATTTATAAAAATAAAAATAAATAAAAAAGAACAATAGTGTCACAGTGGCTTACACTTGCATCGCATCTCATAAGCTTGACAACACACTGTGTCCAATATTTTCACAAAGATAACATTAGTCATATTTTTGGTTCATTTAACAATCATATTACAGTATCTGTTAAGTATTAGCCCACATTTGATATTTTGTTTGTACACAGCTGAGCTAGCCAGACAGCGTATGCACAGTAGTTGTACTAACACGCAAGGCATGCTGCATGTATCATGATCGATATTAAAATGACTCACTCAATGGACAGTTGACCGTCCGGTCCAGCTGGCCGTAGCCGTTTCCTGTTGATTTTGGGTAAAAAAATCAATTTATGTCGAAATAGTTTGTCTCCAAGTTCCATATTTATAGCCTCGAAATCGCTTTCATCCCCCTCTCCCGTCTTCCGTCTGCTCCGAAGTCTCACTCTTCCTTTGTGCTGGCTTCTATAAATAGCAATATATTTAGCTTTTTTTTTTTGATTGATTGATTGAAACTTTTATTAGTAGATTGCACAGTGAAGTACATATTCCGTACAATTGACCACTAAATGGTAACACCCGAATAAGTTTTTCAACTTGTTTAAGTCGGGGTCCACTTAAATTGATTCATGATACAGATATATACTATCAGATATATACTATCATCATAATACAGTCATCACACAAGATAATCATCAAGGTATATACATTGAATTATTTACATTATTTACAATCCGGGGTGTGGGATATGGAGGGGGGTGGGGGGGTTTAGGTTTGGTTGGTATCAACACTTCAGTCATCAACAATCAACATCAACAATTGCATCATCAGAGACATGGACATTGAAACAGTGTACAGCAAGTAGTGGACACAGAGAGAGAGAGATCAGAAAGTATAAGAAAAAGTGTCTACATTTGATTATTTACATTTGATTATTTACAATCCGAAGAGGTATGATGTGGAAGGGAGGGTATTAGTTTAGGGTTGAAGTTGCCTGGAGTTGTTCTTTTAGTGCGGTTTTGAAGGAGGATAGAGATGCTCTTTCTTTTACGCCTGTTGGGAGTGCATTCCATATTGATGTGGCATAGAAAGAGAATGAGTTAAGACCTTTGTTAGTTCGGAATCTGGGTTTAACGTGGTTAGTGGAGCTCCCCCTGGTGTTGTGGTTATGGCGGTCATTTACGTTATGGAAGTAGTTTGACATGTACTTCGGTATCAGGGAGGTGTAGCGGATTTCATAGACTAGGCTTCAAAAGTATAAGGTTGTAAATCCTCTTTTGTCCAAAAAAAAAGTTGTTTTCATTGTCTGTTACCATGTCTGCCATGATTAGAACATACACTCATGTTTGATACCGTAAGTAGAAACACATATGTTGCCAGAAGTCAGACGTGCACTGCTATGGAAAAAACAACAACAAGTAATACAAAAAAAAATCAGTCCCGGAAATGAATAAAATTGTCAAAATGCGGTAAATGGACGGCGTGGCTCGGTTGGTATAGCGGCCGTGCCAGCAACCTGAGGGTTTCTAGTTTGATCCCCGGCTTCTGCCATCCTAGTCACGTTTGTTGTGTCCTTATTTATATATTTATTTATTTGAATTAGGACAATGCTTATTCATCCACATAGAGTAACACTGTAAATATGCTGGAGTTAGCACAATAGCTAATGTTCATCCGTTGTCCTAAGACAGGTTAACACAGTAAACATTCAACAGGTCATGATACAACATGATCCCTTAAGCAAGACACTTCACCATTGCTCCTGATGAGTCGTGGTTAGGGCCTTGCATGGCAGTTCCCACCATCAGTGTGTGAATGTGGAAATAGTGTCAAAGTCCTATGAGTACCTTGAAGGTAGAAAAGTGTTATACAAATATAACCCATTTACCATCTAAATATTGAACATATTACATATTGTTATGAACGTGTCTGTTACTACATTATATACATACTTGCAGTGTGCATATAAAATGTTGCTGGAGGATTTTGAAGTTGTTTTTGAGGGCTTTGAAGGCTGCAACGGTGACTCCCATTGGGCGCATCTTTCAAGCATTTTTTTATCATCTTTAAAATCGTCAACAAAAAAAGAAGACGTGTGTTCTTGTCTCTCATGATTGTGAACGAAAGCCAAAATTAATACAGTAAAGTATGAGTAATTAAGTTCAAGTTGGTTGTATTTTTACCGGAGTAAATTGAGTCACAGGATTTACGTGTCTTGTTGTCTACCGCGGCAACGGTGAAGTGTGACCAAATGTCTTCTCTTCTCTTTCTTACAGTTGTAGAAGACATATAGTATTGAGATGTGTAACTATACAGTTCTGATGTAATGATGAGAATTTCATATCACGGTTATTGTGAGCAAAATTATCACGGTTATTGTTATAATCATGGTAGTGTTCAATGTGTTTAAAACGTACTTATACACACACTGAAAACTTTTGACCAACATAATTAAAATAAATATACACATTGTTAGAAAATCCACTATTTTGTATGTTTGGTGCAGAGCCGTAACCAGGGTTTGACAAAAACCTGGGTCAAAAATGTGTGGTCCAAGAGGAGCTTTGAAAGGCTGAATGCATGTGTATCCAAGCATCATATAAATAATATTACCTTGAGCAACACAATAAACAATGCACTTTTTGTATTTACTATGCTGAACTTGGGGTGTTAGGCATATTAAACCATTTTTACATCATCAAAACATAAGTTTTAAAAGTTTACTTCACTTGGGTTTTAACTCTCATCCTTCTGCTTGGTAGTTTATGTACTTGTCACACACCACGGAACCAGGGACCAGGGACCACGGAAGTGAGGGAAGACATTTCTGTTAGTATTTCTGTAATTATATTCTGTTATATTATACAGCGTTTAAATCAATTTCATTCAGGTGAAACCAACATTTGTGACGTCAGTATAATTTCAAGTTAACGTTATGTTGACAGCACATTTCGGATCAAATAATATTTCAAGTAAAAGTGGACTTCATTGTGTAATGATATTGTCTGGAGTCGTAGCGGGTTCAGCTGTGTATTACCAAAGATCATATATTGAAGGGAGATTATCTAATGCATTGTGATGTACAGCGCACACAATGTCCCACAGGAAGAATATTTGCAGTCAGACATATCTTCTTCTTCTTGTCCCTTTAAAAAATTCCGAAGATATGAGCTCTGTGTTCTCAATGTTAGTTACAGCCATGGTCTTGTATTTCTTATGCTTCACTGATAGTGTTTTATCTGTTTTAATGACTGAAGATGTATTGTTTTAAATGTTGGTTTGTGCTGTAGCACTTAAAGAATAATTTAAATTAAACAAATAAAGTAACAAATAAAAGCGATTATAATTATGTACAAAAAAGGTCTGGCGGGCGTTGTGTCCTACTCTGTTCAGCGGTCCATGAACGCACCGTAAAAACACCTCCTCTTTTCCTCTGAGGAAAGATGATCATCATAATTCCGTGCTCAGAGCTTGTAGGTTCAATGTGCACAATTGAATATCTTAGTTGCTCAGACAGCAATGTGTTTATATACATTTAGATTGGGGTGTGTTGTTTCTTAGTGGGGAAATATGTTGATGTCTCTTGTTTTTAAATGTTAGCATTTAAGCTAGCGAGCTGGTACCAGTCAGTCCGGCAGTTTTCGATAATTTCAATTTTAAAGGGTAATACTTATCGTAGGGAATTTGCCGTGTTCTTCATTATTACCATTATCACCTCTAAAATACAGGGTTTTTTTCAAGTGAAAAATTAATGAAACACCATTCCTTACAAAGACCGTAGTCTTCTCTTTCTATGCCACATCAATGTGGAATGCGCTCCCAACAGGTATAAAAGAAAGGGCATCTCTATCCTCCTTCAAAACCGCAATAAAAGTTCACCTCCAGGCAGCTACAACCCTAAACTAACACCCTCCCCGGATTGCTAATAATCAAATGTAAACAATCAATTGCAGATACTTTTTCTTATGCCTTCTGATCTCTCTCTCTCTCTCTCTCTCTCTCTCTCTCTCTCTCTCTCTCTCTCTCTCTCTCTCTCTCTCTCTCTCTCTCTCTCTCTCTCTATGTCCACTACTTGCTGTCCATATCCTACCCCCCCACCCCTGCACACCCCTGATTGTAAATAATGTAAATAATTCAATGTGATTATCTTGTGTGATGACTGTGTTAAGATGATAGTATATATCTGATAGTATATATCTGTATCATGAATCAATTTAAGTGGACCCCAACTTAAACAAGTTGAAAAACTTATTCGGGTGTTACCATTTAGTGGTCAATTGTACGGAATATGTACTTCACTATGCAACCTACTAATAAAAGTCTCAATCAATTAATCAATCAATTGTCCCACCCGCCTAAAGACAACATTCAATTTGATTGGATTTCGTCTCAGTCAACATTTTCTTCTCCTTTTTATTCGTCGACTAAATTGTGAATTAATGCCGTCATTGTTTTAGTCAACATGCATTTGTTGTGATTACTATTTTAGTAAGGGGAAACTAGCTCGTTGACAATAACTAAGATGAAAATTAACACTGGCCTAGAGGCAGTCCCACTGAGTCTTTGAATGATTATTTCCTTGCCGAGTGTTTGAGCCGTCCGGCCGAGTCTGCAACCAGATGTGACGTCACATGCAACAAAAGTATTGAAATATGGCAGTGTTTGATTGTACGTGAATCGATACACGGTAGTGATGACAGACTCCGGTTGGTGCCTATAAAAGTTCAGAATTTGGAATGTTGTCTGTCTATCTGTGTTGGCCCTGCGATAAGTTGGCGACTTGTCCAGGGTGTACCCCGCCTTCCGCCCGTGTGCAGCTGGGATAGGCTCCAGCACCCCCGCAACCCCGTAAGGGACAAGCGGTAGAAAATGGATGGATGGATGGAGGGATCCCTAAATAAAACATTGTGACGCAGAGCCTCAGCCCCTTCTTGTGAACCTTGGCTACGCAAGGTTTATATCTTAGCAAGACAACAATCATAAGCACACAGCCAATATATGATTAGGATACAGTATATTGGCTGTGTGCTTATGATCCTAACATTAGGTTATTGAGTGTACCAGCCAGGGTCGAAACGCTCTGGAAAAATGGAAAATGACTCTAAACCAGGGGTCTCAAACTCAATTTGCTTGGGGGCCACTGGATGTAGAGTCTGGGTGAGACTGGGCCGCAAGTAAAGATTTCTTAAAAAAAATATTTTTAAATGTCTTTATTTTTATTTTCAACACCAAATAAAATCAAAATATAAATGAACAAAATGAGAATTAAGTAAATAAATCAGTCAGTCATAAGTAATAACAATAATAATTTGATTTCTCCAGTCAGCAACAATGTATACACATACACATAATGTGCAACCCGGTTCACTCTTTCATCTCCCTGGTATTTTGCATACTCCTCAGCATGTCTAGTGGTATAATGACGTTTTAAATTGTATTCCTTGTGCACAGCAACTTTCTCTGTGCAAATAAGACACGTCGGGGTGCCCCCGTGCTCAACAAAGAAATATTGCATCTCCCACTTTTCCTGGAATTGTTTTTGCTCATCACTAACCTTTCTCTTCACTGCACACTTTGAAAAAGACATGTTTGGGGTTGTGGAATATATTTGTATTTAGCCGACGCACGGAGAATAATGTTATTTCCGCAATGTGTGTCGTTCCGCTTTTCCTCCCGACAGCAACACGGCGGTCGGCGTAAAGTACCGGGAAAAAGTGACGGCTCCCGGAGTGTTATATGGCGTCATATAAAAATATATTTAGTGTTCATCGTGTGAGGCAATGCAAATTAAACAATAAAAAAAACAAATAACGGTTTGAATTGGTCCAGGGTTATCAGGGACTTTATTACTGAAGGACAGGTGTCGCGGTGTGACTGCAGCCAGGCACGTAAGACAACCCTCGTCTCCATGGCAATGTTTCTCTCGCTTTCACTCATTTGCCGCTTTTCCACTAATGCAGGGGTATTTTGGACCCAAATAACAAAAATTGTCTCTGTCTGGAGCCAACGGGAGGGGGCGGGGAGTTTAAAGTCACGGTAGCACAATTAGCCCCGAACGGGCTAACATCACGACTAACGTGTTACACGTCCGATTCGCCCAGCGACTCTCTGTCGGAGTATCAGCGCTGGGGTCCAGTGCACCACAGTTTTGTATTCGGAAGCTACCGGACCGCTCGTCTCCCCCGCCCGGACCGGCGGGAGCGAGAAAGACACACACAGTGACAGAGCGAGAGAGAGAGAGAGCGAGGGAGTGAGGGAGTGAGGGAGGGAGGGAGGGAGGGAGAGCGCGTGCGGGTCTCGTGGAAAAGCAGCAAAACGTTTCTCTGCTTGATCACGCAAGTGACATCAATGTTCGGCCCTCGAGAGCCATATACCACACCATGATTGGTAGATTCCTTGTAGCCCGGAAGAGTTAGGGCTACAAGGGATTCTGGGTATTTGTTCTGTTGTGTTTATGTTGTGTTACAGTGCGGATGTTCTCCCGAAATGTGTTTGTCATTCTTGTTTGGTGTGGGTTCACAGTGTGGCGCATATTAGTAAGAGTGTTAAAGTTGTTAAAACGGCCACCCTCTGTAACATGTGTGGCTGTTGACCAGGTATGTCTTGCCGTCACTTGTGTGTGTCTGTTGAAGCCGCATACAACTTGTGACTGGGCCGGCACGTTGATTGTATGGAGAAAAAGCGGACGCTAAAGGCAATGCCGTCACGGTATGCCCGCCCTCAATAGTGCCCTCAATATTGTTGTCCTCAGTATTGTTGAGGGTTGAAAGTCGGGAGGGTTGGCAAGAATGCTTCAGCTCCGCGCACACAACGCTGTAAAGCGCCATTCATATAAAACTTGCGGGCCGCACTAACATTAAACGTTCATATTAAGGTGGGGGCCGCACAATAACGTCTCGCGGGCCGCAATTGGCCCGCGGGCCGCATGTTTGAGACCCCTGCTCTAAACCAATGCTTTTCATCAAATCTGATGTTCATTGGACGGGCGGAAAAGAGGAATTAATGGGTGCCCAAAGATAGGTATGCTGAAGGTTGGGGCATCCTATTTAAAACACTTAAAATTATAATGTAATTGCTGCCAAAAGTGGTTATGTTTATAACAAGCATTCATACAAGGTTACATTGAGATACGTCACATACAGTTTCACACTTCAACATTTCCAAAAAGGAGTCGGAAAAATAAAGTATTTAATACCACAGCAATTACAATAACATTTTTGTTCACTTCCTGTGGTTGATGTGTAACATATATGAATAAGATCTGTAAATATGATAAATATATGCTCATTAAAGTTGTAATTAAAGTACTTTGTAAACACAAAGTTTGAAATGTTTCTTAAACTGGCTCACCTTAACTGTTTGATTTGAGTATTTTAAGAAGAATTGCACTTTTTGTTTTTGGAATTTTATTCATCATTCGTGTTGTGTATTGAGCTTTATGTTTTGTCTGCACTGTGTTACACCCAGTGACCACCAGGGGGAGTGCCAGGTGGGTATATATATATTGGGTTGGACTTCCGTTCTCAGTTTGTGTAAATAAAGCTGTCTAACGGTCCACACCAGCTCCCGACTTGGCTCTTGTGATTATATTGATAAGGTGAAATAAGAGTATGACTGTAAGTGTTACCGACTAACAGTCAGTATATAATAATTGGGGACGAGCACGGATGCGCCTGCCGACGGTTTAAGAGGGCGGGTGGCGGCGAATTCACGGAGTTTATCGATGGCTAGCGTTAGCTTAGCTTTGTTAGCGTTAGCTTAGCATAGCAGCGGGTGTACGGCTCCATGTCGGGACGACACACCAGCGAGCATGGCTGGCGTGGTCCTGGGACAGATGGACGCCTTTGATGAGTCGACGGAGCAGTGGTCGACTTACGTGGAGAGCCCATAGTGATAGCGGAGAGATATAAGTTTCATAAGAGAGATCAGGGGTAGGGGGAAACTATTACACAGTATGTAACAGATCTAAAAAAATTATCAGAGCACTATGAATTTGGAGCTTACCTGCAGGATGCACTAAGAGACAGGTTAGTGTGTGGGTTGAACAGTGAGTCGATTAAAAAGAGGCTGTTAACAGACAAGGATTTAACATACCAAAGAGCAGTTGAATTAGCAGTCTCAATAGAAACAGTGGCACAAGAATCTCAACAGCTTAGTAGCTCACAGAAGGTGAACGCTGTCTCTCTCTCCTTGCCACCGGGCCGTAAATGCACTCGTTGTGGTAGAGTAAATCACAAAATGGAGGAATGTTTTTACAAGGACCAGTCCTGCCACGATTGTGGAAAAAGGGGGCATATAGCTCGTATGTGCAAGGAGGATAAAGGGGGACCGAAGACAACCAATTTTTTTGTGGTTAAAAAGGGACAGAAAACGAAAGGGAAATTCAAAAAGAGGGCCGATCAGGTAGAGGCGGAGACTAAACCCAGCGACCCAGAGACAACATATTCAGATGGGGTTGGAGGCTTACATGTGGTGGATGTAGAAAAAAGCGTTAAACACGATAGCGCTGCGTCAGCGATTATCTGGGTTAGACCCAAAGTGGAGGGACAAACTATCGAAATGGAGTTAGACAGGTGCGGCAGTGTCAATCATTTCAGAAAAACTGTACAATGCTAAATTTAGCCAGTTACGCCTCCGTACCACCAACCTACTGTTGAGATCGTATACAGGCCAGGTTATGACACCCTTGGGGGTAATAAAAGTAGACGTGCATCTCAACAAACAACGGGCACGTCTCCCCCTGTATGTGGTGAAGGGTGACGCTCTATCTCTTTTTGGACGAGAATGGTTGCGAAAAGTAAAGTTAGATTGGACAATAATTAAAACTGTTCGAGCCACAAATCCCATACAGGAAGACCGCACAATGGCGACATTACTAGACAGCCATGCCAGGGTGTTCCAAGAAGGTCTAGGTACACTAAAGGGCTTTGAGGTGACGTTAACCCTTAAGCCTGTGCATCAACCGAAGTTCTTCCAAGCACGGTCGGTGCTAAATGCACTTCGGCCTAAGGTGGAGGAGGAATTAGAGCGTTTGGAACAGGAGGGCGTACTGTCTCCAGTACAGTTTAGTGAATGGGCTACTCCAATTGTACCCATTGTAAAAAAAAAGGGAAAGTACATATATGCAGAGATTTTAAAGTGACATTGAATCCCGCGCTTTGTGCTGAACATTACCCCATTCCGAGGATAGAGGATCTTTTCGCATCGCTGGCGGGGCGGCAGCGTTTCAGCAAATTAGATCTGGCGAACGCATATTTTCAGGTGCCGGTTCAGGAAAGCTCCCGTAAATATCTGACCATTACCATGCAGAAGGGAATGTTTTGCTATAACCGTCTTCCCTTCGGGATCAACTCTGCGCCGTCAATCTTTCAGCGAGTCATGGACCAAGTGTTGCAGGGCCTCCCCAACGTTCATTGTTTCCTGGACGACATTTTGGTGACTCGGGAGAACGATGCAGATCACCTAAAAAACTTAGATGTAGTGTTGGGCCGATTGGGAAAATTCGGTTTGCGAGTAAATAAGGACAAATGTGAATTCTTCAAGAGTTCATTAGAATATTTGGGGCATGTCATTGATAAAAAAAAAGGCTACATAAGTCCCTAGAGAAGCTTAAGGCCATAGCCGAGGCCCAAGCCCCCATTAATGTGAGTCAGCTCCGTTCTTTTTTGGGCCTGATAAACTATTATGGGTGTTTTGTTAAAAACATGGCAACCATGCTCAGCCCTTTACATGAGCTGTTGCACACCGGAGTGGCATGGAAGTGGTCACCGGAGTGTGAGAAAGCCTTTAAGGCAGCAAAAGACCACCTGCAGTCAGAGCAGAGGCACGTGCTAACGCATTATGACCCCAGGTTGCCTCTGCGGCTAGCGTGCGACGCGTCGCCGTATTGGGTGGGCGCTGTACTTTCGCACGTGATGCCTGGTGGTGAGGAGAGACCCATAGCCTTTGCCTCTAGGACACTGAGCAAGGCGGGGCAAAATTATGCTCAGATTGAAAGGGAGGCGCTGGGAATTATTTTTGGGGTACGTAAATTCCACGCCTATTTGTATGGGTGCCCTTTTACACTACTCACAGATCACAGACCGCTGACAAGTATATTGAGACCCAGTAAGGCGACGCCACCTATGGCGGCCGTACGACTGCAGCGGTGGGCGTTAGTGTTAGCGGCACACAAGTATATTGAGACCCAGTAAGGCGACGCCACCTATGGCGGCCGTACGACTGCAGCGGTGGGCGTTAGTGTTAGCGGCACACAACTACACAATCCAATACAGGAAAGCAGCAGATTATATTTGTACGGGTGCCATTTTACACCACTCACAGATCACAGACCGCTGACAAGTATATTGAGTCCCAGTAAGGCGACGCCACCTATGGCGGCCGTGCGACTGCAGCGGTGGGCGCTAGTGTTAGCGGCACACAACTACACAATCCAATACAGGAAAGCAGCAGATCATGTGAATGCAGACGGTCTCTCACGTTTGCCACTGCAGGTAACGCATGGGGAAAAGCCAGATGCAGTAGATAGGGTGACAGTACATCACCTTGAGACACTCCCAGTGGACAGTGAAGATATTAGGAAGGGAACTAAATATGACCCAGTGCTCTCTAGGGTAGTAGATATGGTAGGCCAGTTCGTTGGGACAGTTGCGCAGAATGACGCGTTGGCACCCTTCTACATGCGACGAGACGAACTGACGGTGATCCTGGGGTGTTTGCTATGGGGCAGTAGAGTGGTGGTTCCTCCAGCGTTGAGACCGCAGCTTCTGAAGGAACTACATGCCGGGCACCCGGGTATGGTCAAGATGAAGGCCATTGCACGGAGCCATGTCTGCTGGCCAGGGTTAGACGCCCAGATTGAACAACAGGCCAGGACATGCTCTACGTGACAAAAGAACCCGGCGCTCACCCCACTGCACACCTGGCTGTGGCCGGGATCCCCATGGCAACGGATCCATGTGGACTTTGTGGGGCCGTTCGAAGGACACATGTTCTTGGTGGTGGTAGATGCGTACTCTAAGTGGCCGGAAGTACAGGTGATGAAAACGACGACGACGATGGAGAAGACTGTACAGGCCCTGAGGAGTATGTTTGCCCGCAACGGAGTACCAGAGACACTGGTTAGTGACAATGGGCCACAGTTCACAGCGGCAGAGTTCGGGGCATTTCTCCGGGCAAATGGAGTGAAGCACAAAAGGTCAGTGCCGTTTCACCCTGCCACGAACGGTCAAGCAGACGCTGAAGCGTTCATTGAAAGCGTCTAGGGGAACATTTACGCTGCAACATCGAGTGGAGGCATTTCTACTCAGTTACAGGAATGCGCCTCACATGGAACTTGTGAAGCCGAACGTGGCGGCTACGGTGGAGCTGGCGCAGGAGGGCCAACGAGAACGCAAAGCCCTGGTTGCTAAGGACAGACGGTTTGCAGTGGGGGAGGCCGTGCTGGTGCGTGATTATCGACGGGGGGAGGAGAAGTGGATGCCTGGACTGGTGGCATCACAAGAGGGACCGGTATCCTACTCCGTGGATGTGGGGGCAGGCGCGCTCTGGAGACGTCACACAGAGCAGATGAGAGCCGGTGACCGTGCGCTGTTGGTTCCCACTGGTCCAGAGCAACCAGCTGTGCCGAGTAAACTGACAATTGGGGCCCAGCCGGTTGCTCCTCCCCCTTCTCCGGCAAGAGGACATGCTCTGGGAACCGGGACAGTCGCCCCCGAGCCATGAGGGTCACTCAGACGGACAGCAGATGTTAAAGCGCCAGGCCAGAGGTATCGACTCTGGGTTACCAGAACTCCAGACCGCCTTAATCTCTGAACTGTGGGGGAGTGGGTTGTTAAGGAGTCATGTCACGTTTTGGGGCAGAATAATCCCCGTTGACTGACTCCGAGGTTCGGGGGTAGTCTACCCCCCGGCCTCAGTAAGCATGTATGTGTTTAAGTTTGAGTTCCCTATTTACAATAGTCCCCTAAGTGAGTATTTCAATTTATTTTATTGTTACACCGCAGATTCGCACAAAGCATCATTTTGCACATAACACACGTTGTAAGTGCTTATGGCCTAGTCTGTTTTTATATGCCAGGTTTAATAGGGGTGGTTTTAGGTGGGTGTGAATCTGAATAAGTGGGAAGGGATGTTGTGTATTGAGCTTTATGTTTTGTCTGCACTGTGTTACACCCAGTGACCACCAGGGGGAGTGCCAGGTGGGTATATATATATATATTGGGTTGGACTTCCGTTCTCAGTGTGTGTAAATAAAGCTGTCTAACCAGCTCCCGACTCAGCTCTCGTGATTACATTGATAAGGTGAAATAAGAGTATGACTGTAAGTGTTACTGACTAACAGTCAGTATATAATAATTTGCAATCTCTAATATACAGTATATAGACTTGTCTTTCTCTCTTTAGACTGTGTTCTAAATAATTGATAATACAAATAACTGCTAGCAAGACGCGGCTACCGATGCAGCTAATAGGGAGTCATCTGTTCCACCTTTAAAGCCCGCTAAAAAACATCCAAAATCTGGCATCATTGCTCCCTTTATATGCCTTGAGTTGCAAATTAACCAAATATCAGCAACATCGTTTCAGAGCTAATCAAGGGGTACTACTTTTAGTAGCACAGCGCCTTGCTATCAGATATACTCACAATGTTCCTCCGGTCACTAGCGAGATGTAAGCTAACTACTGAGCTGAGTGGTTAGCTTACCTTTGAGGTTGGAAAAGTTGATGCTATGCCTCACTTGTTGTGGCAATAAACCAAGAAGTTGGTCAACCTCAAAATTAAACTTAGACCCGAAGACATCGCTAGAATGAGGCGGCAAGATGCTCAATTCATCTTAGCACTTTTATAATTTAGGAGTAAGGATCACGTTGAATTTACCACCTAAAGGGTGAGCACAAGTCTTGAGTTGGAAGATACAACCATCCCATTAGTCGGTATCCTAGTGAGAGCGGATATTGTCACGTTTTTGTTATGGCAGTATTTTGTTTAGCACCAGTGCTACACATGATGCTTTGTGTTTTACTATATTGTAGCTGGATCTGCTCAGCACACAGCGTCTAAAACCTGTGGCTTATCCTTTGGATATTCAGGCTCAAAAGAGAAGGTTCTGATCTGATCATAATTTGTCCCAAAGTAGTTACATTTGGCTCTCACAAAATCTGCCATGATTAGTGGCAGTTTGTTGTTGTTGTGTTGTTGAAAGAAGCAGCATTTGTTGCTATGAGCTCCGTGAAATTAATGCCCCCGCCCCCACCGAAAATAAATGCTTAAAATCGCCAAAATATTCTAAATATTACATGTTGTCATGAATTTGCCTGTTACTACGTTACATATATGCTTAGTTGTGTATATAAAACGGTGTTGGAGGTTTTTGGAAGTTTTTTAGAGGGCTTAATAGACGAAATAGATAGAATTCCCATTACCTACATTGTTAACCAGTGCTTACTAAAAGTTTGTCACTATTTAAAACACACAAAAAGAGAAATACTTGTGTTCTTCTTTACATAAAGAATGTAAATGATGGGCCAAATTCCAGCCCAAAAAAGTGCAGTTCCCCTTTAAAAAAATATGCACGTACACATCTTTTGAGTTTAAATTTTGCCTGAAGTCCATCCACAAAGTAATAAAAACACACTGTTTATATTCATGATGTTATTTCTTTGTTGTTTTTTTAATACATTGCTAACATGTTTCATCTTGTCGTTATGGCGTGTTGTACATTGAATTTTGAATGAGAATTAAATCATTTCATTCCATTTTGAAATAGCGCTGTAAATAAAATCTTAAAAAGTCAAGCTTTGTAAATATCTTTCAGAAGTATTGGATAAACTATACACTGATTAATCTAAGTTATTATCGAAATTTAAAGCCTGTACTCATTTTATTGAGCTATTGTCTGTTCTTAAACCAGTCATGTATTGAATTTGATTCTACCCAAGTGCTATTGGAGGTCATTTGAAATCTGGTTCAGAAAAAGATAGAATCAGTGTTATTGCAATGATAAGAAAAATATACACAGTGTTGACAGTGCACTGCTCCCCTTATTGAGGCGGCGGAATTGCTTCGAAGTCGTCCAGAAGTCGTTTTGTATGGCTTCCACAAATTTCTCCCGTGTCCAAGTTTTTGCCTCCACGACCGCCGATGCCGCACACCTCTTGGCCTGTCGGTACTTGTCTGCTGCCTAACCGCTCGTGTCCACCAGCGGGTTCTGGGATAACCGCCACGACAGGCACCAACCACCTTACACTGACTAATCTAAGTTATGTCCAAGTCGGATTTCTAAATAATTGTAATTTGAAAATATAATAAAATAGAGGTCGAAATTTAAAGCCTGTACTCATTTTATTGAGCTATTGTCTGTTCTTAAACCAGTCATGTATTGAATGTGGTTCTACCCCAGTGCTATTGGAGGCCATTTGAAATCTTATTCAGAAAAAGATAGAATCAGCGCTATTGCAATGATAAGAAAAATAAATCCTGCATCCGCACCAACATGTGATGATTTATTTCCACTAGACTTACCGAACAATAACAAGGTAGCCAAAGAGAAACATTTAGTGTTAATTTATTTCTAAGAAAGGACACCCTTCTCAGGTAAGTTTGTTGAATAAGGATTAGGTCATGAAAAATGCCTCTGATGAATGTCAAAAAGAAAAGAAAGGGAAGGAAAAAACTCATCAGATTCAGCTCCTTTGGAAAAAAATAAATAAAATAACTCATTCCCCATCAGTGAATACGATCACTTGAATGAAATCAATCAACTGTGTTCCGCATGGCTTTGCTCTTCGTTTCCAAATCCAATCTCTTCTGTCATCTCCGAGCACATTTATAAGGGCCCAGCCTCTTGATTATCTCTCTCCCTTGCCTCCACTCCCCGGCTTCTGCATGCTCCAATGTATTAAATTAAATGAGGTGTCTGTCCAGGTCACCCTCACCCCAGCATCCCAAAGCCCTACCCTCACCGCTGGTAATCAAGGAAGGGGACCCCTCCCTGCTCGTTTTGTGCCAGCTAGGCTGCATACATTAGCATAAATACGTTCCAGAGAGACTTGCAGTAAAGGAGGCTGGGAGAAATTAGGATAGCAGGACTTAAGGGAAGAATAAGGAAGATAGAACGGCATTTCTTGATCAGGCTCAGCATCTACAAAAGGTTGTTTCTTTGACATTTTAACATCTAAAAAAATAATGCAATCAAGAAAATTCCTAAATTGAGAAAAAGGTTTCTACGTGTTTTAACTTTGAAGACTTAGCTAATGATGATGCAATCTAAACAAGATGCCAATACAAGAGCTCAGAATTTCACAAACGCTTACAAATCAATCTAGGAGCTTAATTGTGTAAGAATGGGAGAAATATATATATTTTTACGCTTGAGGACATTTTTAGTTTTTATATTAGCCAGTCACATTTTTAGCTACACTTGCACATTCTAATGAGCTCCACAAGTGCTGTATCAAAACATTGCATTTACAGTACAAAGATAACAATTGTATATTAATAACATATATAAATATATAAATAACAGTTTTAGCTAAAACATCTACCCAAAATATGACACGTTATGTTAAATAACTTAAGCACAAGAATGTCATTTTGTAGTTTTTCATTTTTAATACATTTGCAACATTTTGTTATTAATTAAAATAAAAAAATATGTATATATATATATATATATATATATATATATATATATATATATATATATATATATATATATATATATATATATATAATGTGATTATGGGGTATTGTATGTAGGATTTCGAGGACACAAATGGATTTATTCCCTTTTAGAATAAAGCTGTAACATAACAATATGTGGAAAAAGTGAAACACTGTGAAACGTTTTTGGTTGAATTTTATGTTGGATCTCAATAGAATGTGCATGTGGTCAATCACGATCCAATACTGTACACACTTAAAGATGTTCTTATAATTCAAATGGTATTTCTGTGAATTCATATGAGGAGGGGCGGTATAGCTCGGTTGGTAGAGCGGCCGTGCCAGCAACTTGAGGGTTGCAGGTTCGATCCCCGCTTCCGCCATCCTAGTCACTGCCGTTGTGTCCTTGGGCAAGACACTTTACCCACCTGCTCCCAGTGCCACCCACACTGGTTTGAATGTAACTTAGATATTGGGTTTCACTATGTAAAGCGCTTTGAGTCACTTGAGAAAAAGCGCTATATAAATGTAATTCAATTCAATTCAATTCAATTAAGCATCCTGTTTGTTTCTGTCTTTTCCAACACACTAGTTAAAGGTGCTGTTTGCAAGTTCCTTACAGTAATATTTTTCAAAGCAAAAAACATATCAAGAACACCACCGGCTAACTTATGTTACCATTAGTGGTTTAACAGAACACGTGTTTGACATTTGTTTACATTTTTCACAATTACAAAGTTGATGTAATAAACATTTTTACCGGCCCCAAAAAATGTATGGTGTGTACGGAGGTTACTGACCCGGACTAGTCAATGCGTAAGCGCGTGCACACATACAAAAGCAGTCCAAGAGAAGCAACGAACAATTTGCAGTCATGTTGTTGTTATGATAGTTGATACATTCAATGACAGCTAATGCTATTGCTATTATTAGCTTGCTATTTCTATTATTAGCTAACAACACCTAAAGCTAATGTGCATGCTTGTGTTACGTACGTGCATAACTACGTCGTTATGTCGCAGAAGCCGTAAGAGGGTGGGAAATACTGTGTAAAATACATTGACAAGTAGGCACCTACTTGGCATGTAAGTAAATGTTGCAAACAGCCCCTTTAAATGATGTTGAATTAAAGATTACTCTATTGACTATTACAACTAAGTAAACAATATGGTCCCAATTTAATTATGATGTAATTTACTAAGCAAGGGCCTACAATGACAGTGAGATGTTGGATAGTTTTAAAGAAGATTTATTTTCTACCCGGCAACACAGAGTTGGGGGGGGGGGGGGGGCTGGCAAAACGGGCACCTACATAGCGGAGCCGGCCCCTTCCTTGGCTTAGCCGTGGCCTGAGACCGAGCCCGTAAGAGCTAAGATGGTGTAATGTAAGCTAAGGACAATTTTGTCAATATATTCAACCAGAATACACTTGGAGTCCAAGTGTATTCCATCCATCAATCTTCTTCCGCTTATCCGAGGTCGGGTCGCGGGGGCAGCGAAGCAGAGCAGCCCAGACTTCCCTCTCCCCAGCCACTTCGTCCAGCTCCTTCTTGGGGATCCCGATGCGTTCCTAGGCCAGCCGGGAGACATAGTCTTCACAACGTGTCCTGGGTCTTCCCCGTGGCCTCCTACCGGTCGAATGTGCCCTAAACACCTCCGCAGGGAGGCGTCCGGGTGGAATTCCTGACCAGATGCCCGAACCGCCTCATCTGGCTCCTCTCCATGTGGAGGAACAGCGGTTTTACTTTGAGCTCCTCTCGGATAACAGAACTTCTCAACCTATCTCTAGAGAGCCCCGCCACCCGACGGAGGAAACTCCTTTCAGCCCCTTGTACCCGTGATCTGGTCCTTTCGGTCATAACCCAAAGCTCATGACCATAGGTAAGGATGGGAACTTAGATCGACCGGTAAATTGAGAGCTTTGCCTTCCGGCACAGTTCCTTCTTTACCACAACGGATCGATACAGTGTCCGCATTACTAAAGACGCCTTACTAATCCGCCTGTCAATCTCACTATCCACTCTTCTGACACTGATCATACAGGGAGCGGACCGCCACAATCGGACAGTCCGATACCCCATACTCTCTCAGCACTCCCCACAGGACTTCCCGAGAGACATGTTCGAATGCCTTCTCCAAGTCCACAAAGCACATGTAGACTGGTTGGACAAACACCAGTGCACCCTCACAGACACTGCGGAGAGTATAGACCTGGTCCAACAGTTCCCCGAAAAGGACAAAAACCACACTGTTCCTCCAGAATCCGAGGTCCGACTATTCGTCGTTGCATCCTCTCCAGTACACCTAAATAGACCTTACAGAGAAGGCTGAGGAGTGTGATCCCACAATAGTTGGAACACACCCTCCGGTTCACGTTCTTAAAGAGAGAAACCACCACCCCGGTCTGCCAATCCAGAGGTACCGCCCCCAATGTCCACACAATGTTGCAGAGTCTTGTCAACCAAGACAGTCCCACTTCATCTAGAGCCTTAAGGAACTCAGTGCGGATCTCATCCACCCCCGGGGCCTTACCACCGAGGTGCTTTTTAACTACCTTGGCAACCTCAACCCCAGAAATAGGAGAGCCCACCACAGATTCCCCAGGCACTGCTTCCTCATAGGAAGACGTGTAGGTGGGATTGAGGATGTCTTTGAAGTATTCCATCCGCCAATCCACAACATCCGCAGTGGAGGTCGGCAGCACACCATCCTTACTATACACAGTGTTGACAGTGCACTGCTCCCCTTCTTGAGGCGGCGGAATTGCTTCGAAGTCGTCCGGAAGTCGTTTCCACGAATTTCTCCCGTCTCCAAGTTTTTGCCTCCACGACCGCCGATGCCGCACATCTCTTGGCCTGTCGGTACTTGTCCGCTGCCTAACTGCTAGTGTCCACCAGCGGGTTCTGGGATTACCGCCACGACAGGCACCAACCACCTTGCGGCCACTGCGCCGATCGGCCGCCTTGACAATAGAGGTACGGAACATGGTCCACTCGGACTCAATATCCAGCGTCTCCCTCGTAACCTCTTCAAAGTTCCCTGTAGAGGTGGGAATTTAATTGAAACTTTATCTGACTCTGCTAGACCCTTACTATGCGTTTGGGCCTGCCAGGTATGTCCCCACCATCGTCGATACAAAGCTCCGCCCCTCTCTTCACCCGAGTGTCCAAAACATGAGACAGCAAATCCGATGACACAACTACAAAGCTGATCATCGAACTGCAGCCGAGGTTGTCCTGGTGCCAAGTGCACATATGGACACCTTTATGTTTATGTGGAGTCCAAGTGTATTTTAGGTAAAAATCATCATCAACCATCCACCACATGACTTCATCAGTCACAAGCTAGGACGGTGAGGACAAAGCGCAAGGAAACAGAGAACATGCAAAAGACAAATTATAAAAACTGGACACATTTTGTTCGTCCTCATGGTTGTTGGCAGCGATTCAGGATTGTCAAATGCGCCCAATACTGTTAGCATCAGGAAGCCACATTTCCAGGTAGCAATTAAATTCTAGCAATGACGGTGATACACTATAACAGGGTCAATAAGCATTAAAAGTCATTAAATGGATTTAAAAAAAAAAAAAGGCCTTAAAGGGGAACTGCACTTTTTTTTAAATTTTGCTTATCGTTCACAATCATAATGAAAGACTTGACGACGGATGGATTTTAAAAAAAAAAGCATTATAAATATGAAATAAATGCGATCAAAAGTCTGTTTACAATGGAGCCCATGGGAGCTGTTTCATTCTGCCTATACAGCACGTACAAAACATCCAAACACCTCCATTAGGGTTTTATATACATAATGTAAATATATATGATTCAGTCGAAATAGAGACAGGCAAATAAGACCGCCCACAAGACAGCCAGAAAGCAGCTTGAAAACGGTCTGTAAAACATAATTTATGTACAATTTTGACAAAAGAACCACCGTTACATGATATGTAGACTACGAGGAAGTGTTTACATGTAGAAAAAAAGTCATATTATGACCCATTTAGTACAGGAAGCCGCTGTTCTTCAGAGATTTTAATCAATATTTGTCAGTCAACAGTAAAGCAACCCTTTTTACCACAGACATGTTTTCATGATGAAGTAAAATACATACTGTAGGTGCTGCTGTTAGAGAAAAAAAAAGAAAGATCATGTGCTTATTTTCTTGTCCTCCATATTGTGTTCTTACGCATGACATAACAGAGATAAAAGGAAGCGGAAATTGCATTTGTGACAAGCTTGAAAAGAAGGAAAGAAACATTTTCTCATCAGTAGGCCATATGAAAGACAGCATTCACATGAATATCTGTCATTTCTTTTCAACTTCTGACTTCACTTAGTGTGTTATGTAGGTATCTATTGAATTGGCATTGGCAAAACTAGCAACACAAAGCTAGAGTGTCTAATAATTTGTTTGTTAGGTCAGTTTATTGTCTTGTCTACTTCTAAAGCTAAGGGATTTACCATACCTGAGTGTTATGACCCCACATGAAAGTTTAAACTAGGTTTGTTACGTTAAAATTAGAATCATATCCTGTCATGGTGTTCTTGTTTAGTCAATATTTTCTGTTTGGTCTTTGTGTTTTGAAGTAGCTTTACTTTATGTTCTTTATCTTGCCAGTACAACTGTTCTTCATCTTTAATTAGTTAGGTTTAGTGCCACCTTGTTCCTTCCTTCATTGCTGGTTTATTCTTTAGTGCAGTGGTTCTCAACCTTTTTTCAGTGATGTACCCCCTGCGAACATTTTTTTAATTCAAGTACCCCCTAATCAGAGCAAAGCATTTTTGGTTGAAAAAAAGAGATAAAGAAGTAAAATACAGCACTATGTCATCAGTTTCTGATTTATTAAATTGTATAGCAGTGCAAAATATTGCTCATTTATAGTGGTCTTTCTTGAACTATTTGGAAAAAAAGATATAAAAATAACTAAAAACTTGTTGAAAAATAAACACGTGATTCAATTATAAATAAAGATTTCTACACATAGAAGTAATCATCAACTTAAAGTGCCCTCTTTGGGGATTGTAATAGAGATCCATCTGGATTCATGAACTTAATTCTAAACATTTCTTCACAAAAAAAATAAATCTTTAACATCAATATTTATGGAACCAGCTGTCAACACTGAATATTGCATTGTTGCATTTCTTTTCACAGTTCTTTTTGACAGACATTTTAGTGAGGGTCAAACCATCATGGCATGGGGGAAACTCTGGGTTTATGGTAATGAAGTATTATTCAATAAATATATTTATAAAGGATTTTTGAATTGTTGCTATTTTTAGAATATTTTAAAAAAATCTCACGTACCCCTTGGCATACCTTCAAGTACCCCCAGAGGTACGCGTACCCCCATTTAAGAACCACTGGTTTAGTGGATGCCATAGTGTGCTGTTGCTTTTGGAGTTCCTGTTACAGATTTGTTGTTTTTCTTGTACCTGGTTTCTGATTAAACAACCTTCTGCCTGCACAACACTTGCCTTTTCTGCACTTTGGCATCACGACAACAGCCCACATGTGGCATTGTCACAAAATGATCCCGCGGAGAGGTACAGTGTTGCAGAGATGGAGGAATATGAGAGGCGCTTCTTTCAAGCCATGGAAGGTGAGATGAATAAGACTCCAGCACCCCCCGCCACCCCGAATGGGACAAGCGGTAGAAAATGGATGGATGGATATGAGGATCAGACTCTGTGTGGCCCAGTGGCACCTATCCTGCACGTCCTCGACACAGGCAGAAGCCGACCCCAGCGGCTTCTACACGTTGTCCAAACACGAACCCCCTCAACATTCTCCACAGTTCCATGGCTAAGTGCAGCCGCCAGCCTTTCCACTTAAAGTCGAATTTGGTAATCTTTTTGCACACTTTGCTTCACTAAAGGTTGTATTTTGAACGGAAGTAAAACTAAGTGGTGGGCCACTAAACCAATATGGCGACTGTGCAGCAAACACCGTGTGAAGTATCTGAGTATGCAAAGGGTTTAGATCTTACCATTGAAAAGCAGACATGAGCAAAAAATCTAATTATGCAATGGAATCTATCCATATACGTTATCAAAAAAAAAAGATTTGTCGAGAAATCCCAAGGATTATCCGTCCATCGTGTTCCCAAACATGTCGAACTACGGTGCTCTAAACCATTACACATGACGAAACAGACGGAAACTTGAAAACGCATGGAGGTCTACTACTTCTTTGTGTGTGGCTGGGTCAAGGAAATTGGTATCAAGACTCTCCCATCGTTTTTCCTCAGGTAACGATGTATTTCATGATTTAACTTCACGTTTACAGCTGTGTTTGTTGCATGCGCCGTTACAAGTATGCATGTTTTTCCCCATCTTTATCAAAATATATAGATCGCAACGCTATGTATGTGTTGAAAGCTTCATTCAGGATTGCTTACTTGGGGAAACATTAGGGTTTGCTCACATTTGCTTTCTTTAGACTCAACGAGTTTGTCGTTTACAAAACACTTTTAGCAAAAATGCATTTCAAGAAATTTGAAACAAGATAAAATACACAAAATATCAAATACTTTAATGGGAAATCCTAAACGTTGAAAGTATATCAAACAAACCTTTAACAAAGTGATCACTGCAAACTTGTGTGTCTTTTGACTCTGCTTCCTTGGTCTGGAGTGCTTGAAACTTTTCTCATCGTTTTTTTGTAAAATTATTTTTGATTACCTCTTGAGGTACTCTGAAGAAATGTATCTTTTTCGCAATTTGAACAGTTCCAACAGCCTAAAACAATGCAAGAATCTGGCATTTTTCTTTGAGAAAGGCAAAATGCTGCCCACAACACTGTGGCAACAGACGCTCGCTAGCCCACCACTTCGAGTCTTGCATAGTTAATGAGCCAGACATGACGTCAGGTCAATACAACCTATTCACTGTTTTTGCTGCCAGCCAGTGCAGCCCAGGCTTGACCGAGCCCACTGAGGCACGCTCAAGTGTGCGTGGACAGAAGCACTGGGGCGGGAAAATCGTGTCCGTATGCCCAGGTGACGACGCTTGCTGTCTAAAATCTCTCACTCTTGCTAAAGCAGCCAGCCAGTCTCTGCCAAGCGTGGTCAAGCTAACCCAACCACCAGTGCTAGCATCCGGCTCCTCATGTCTTCGCCTCCAAGTTGCTGAGCCATGACAGGTCAAGTCACCAACGCCACCGTTCCTATTTCTCCATGCAAATTCAATGCTGCGGCGCCAGCCATTCTGGATCCACACCAACGCTTAAAAAGAACTGAAAGGAAAGCAGCAACAACCCTCCTCCAAGCCTCCCTCCATTCACCCCTGATTTCTGCTCCAGCTAATACTACTGGTCTACAGCTCCTAACTACAGCCAGGGAGGATATCTGGAATCTACCTCTTGAGCCTCGCCGAAGGGAACTGCATCTCCAGTCTCACAGCTCTCTTTGGCAAGGCTACAGCCCGTCTCTTCCACGGCGGGGTCGTCGCCAACTTCACTTCCAGCAGAATTTTCCAAGCTTTACCAAAAAGCCACTACATCCTAGCCTTCTGCAGAAGCACACGTCTGGCGCTTGTCTTCCTCCTCCACGTTAGCCCAGCAGGGGCTATTCCATGGACACACTTTGTGCAAACAGCAGCAACGCCTGGGATTTGGGCGTGATCCTCCACTGCTGCTGGACCACCCGTTCCTGCGCACATCCGCCTTGTCAGCCAACAGCAACAACACATCGGGCCTGAGCGTGGACTTTTGTGAACAATTTATATTTTGCGTTTACTTAAAAGTACATGGCCAAATCTTTCTAATTGTGCTTCTGATTGTGTGCTTAGCAGTTGTGAAGCTGCTTGTTACTTGTAGCGTATAACCTACCATGTTTACCTTTTGTAAATGACTGCACTAAAACACAAGAAAAGATCAGCCTTGTGTGTTTAGATTAAAGCAGACATAATGTATTGTAACTGTAGGAATCCATACAATGATGGTATGATACAATCAGGCTGACATACTAATATAGATATAAAAAAAAACACAACAACGGGAGATTGCACTCCTTTTGAGCTATGCATTTTGTAGAATATTTGCTTGAAAAGGTTATTGAGCAACAGAAATGGTGCCAAATAATGGCTGCATATAAAAGGACTGATGGAGGAGAATGACAACAAGAGAGAAGGACAAAACGTTTGAGAGGCTGAGAAAAGAAATTAGGTTGTTATGTCTATTGCTGGCCATTCATATACACACATTGCATATGCAATCCCATCAGTTGTAAAATTGGGAAAACGATGAAGATGTGAGATTTGAAAAAAGGCTTGAACTTGGAACTCAACTGCAAGCTCATCAAAACACATCAAAATACATTTACCCAGGCCCGTTTCTATGCACTCTCCACATAATCATATATTTTTCAGAATAATACTGACTTGTAGTCACATGTGAACACATATTGTAGCCTATTCCTTGTGAGAACCTATTTTAATGTTTAAAGTGGGACCTATTAAATAAAAAACCTGTGACTAAAATCCATTAACCACATAACCTAACATTCAACCAAAAATATATTGCATAGTCACAAAACACTTCTGATTTCAAAATGGCATGGTGCACAACGTCACACGCGACTTTCTGTTTGAAATAAACAAAAAGATTCAAGTAAGGAGATATTAGTGACTTCTGGTCTGGTATAGGGTAGTATTTGTTTCCGCTTTAAAAAAAAATAGTATTTAGTTTTTATCCCCTTTGGGAAACGGAATTATGTCTGATGTCTGTCTATCTGTGTTGGCCCTGTGATGAGGTGGCCACTTGTTCAGGGTGTACTCCTCCTTCCGCCCGTGTGCAGCTGGGATAGGCTCCAGCACCCCCCCGTTACCCTGTAAGGGAAAAGTGGTAGAAAATGGATGGATGTGTACAAACATGTCTGTTGAAATACTGACTTTAAAGTATTTTCCATTTACCACCTTCCATTGAATTATCCCCCGAAGAACAAGGAGGGTGAGATTCAGAGGCTCAGCTATGTTGAAAACCTTATCAAATACTCTCGAGGTCAGCAGTAGAAAGACGAACAAGGCTGTGGAGAAACTAACTGATGATGAACTACTGACATGGTAGCATTGCACAAAAAACTGACTGTATAATGCAAACATACCATAAATAAAACAGCAGATAGTATGCCTTTGAACACGTAAAAAACAACTAGCCTTTACGTCTTTGACATAATTCACATAGCAGTAGCTATAACAATAAATGTCAGCCGGGTAAGAAAAGTCTACTCAATTTTGAGATTTTTTACCAGACATACAGTATTTGCGATGTGATTAGGATGTAGCTGTTTCACTGGCAAATCTTATACTGTAAAAAGTATTGGTCCTATCTGCCAGGCACAAAGGGGTCAACTGAAAGTACAGTACACATATCAAATAGGAAATTAATTGGAAGTTCAATATAACACTAGGAAACATTAGAAAAAAGGAGTCTCCTCAGTCTCCACACAGAATAAACACTATGAACGTGTTGTATGATACAATAAATACAGTACTACTCTATAGAGATGTGTATTAAAGGCCTACTGAAATGAAATGTTCTTATTTAAACGGGGATAGCAGGTCCATTCTATGTGTCATACTTGATCATTTCGCGATATTGCCATATTTTTGCTGAAAATAAAAAAATAAAGTTCGCAACTTTTGGTCGCTGATAAAAAAGCCTTCCCTGTACCGGAAGTAGTGTGACGTCACAGGTTGTGGAGCTCCTCACATCTACACATTGTTTACAATCATGGCCAGCAGCAGCGAGAGCGATTCGGACCGAGAAAGCGACGATTACCCCATTAATTTGAGCGAGGATAAAAGATTTGTGGATGACGAAAGTGGTGAGAGTGAAGGATTAGAGGGCAGTGGAAGCGATTCAGATTGGGAAGATGCTGTGAGAGGCGGGTGGGACCTGATATTCAGCTGGGAATGACTAAAACAGTAAATAAACACAAGACTCTATTAGCCACAACACAACCAGGCTTATATTTAATATGCCACAAATTAATCCGCATAACAAACACCTGCCCCCTCCCGTCCATATAACCCACCAATACAAATCAAACACCCGCACAACACACTCAATCCCACAGCCCAAAGTACCGTTCACCTCCGTAAAGTTCATACAGCACATATATTTCCCCAAAGTTACGTACGTGACATGCACATAGCGGCACGCACGTACGGGCAAGCGTTAAAATGTTTGGAAGCCAAAGCTGTACTCACGGTAGCGCGTCTGCTATCCAACTCAAAGTCCTCCTGGTTGTGTTGCTGTAGCCAGCCGCTAATACACCGTTCCCACCTACAGCTTTCTTCTTTGCTGTCTTCATTGTTCATTAAACACATTGGAAAAGATTCACCAATACAGATGTCCAGAATACTGTGGAATTTTGCGATGAAAACAGACGACTTAATAGCTGGCCACAATGGTGTCCCAATATGTCCGCACAATCCGTGACGTCACGCGCAAACGTCATCATACAGAGACATTTTCAGCAGAATATTTCGCGGGAAATTTAAAATTGCATTTAACTAATCTAACCCGGCCGTATTGGCATGTGTTGCAATGTTAAGATTTCATCATTGATATATAAACTATCAGACTGCGTGGTTGGTAGTAGTGGGTTTCAGTAGGCCTTTAATGTTAAATAGTAAATAGTAAGTTGAGGTGATCTCAGAGCAATCTGATAGGTATTAAGGATGACTGAACTTAAACTTTATTGTTGTTTATTATATCCCTGTAAGAGTAAAAGTAAGTGTGTGTGTGTGTGTGTGTGTGTGTGTGTGTGTGTGTGTGTGTGTGTGTGTGTGTGTGTGTGTGTGTGTTGTGGCTGCCGCTTGCACTCATAAAGACCTACTTCTTTACATGAACATACTGGGATACTAACGCTGTCTAGTTGATAGCAACATAACCACCTCCAAAATAGTGTGCCACGTTACATGAAACGTATTGGTAACAGCCTTATAACGCCTGCAAAATTGATTAATCAGATTACTCGTCAAGTAAAGACATTAGTAACTGGGGCAGTGGTGGAACAAATCAGAGCCGAGTCGGGGGCCCTGTAAATACTGTGTTATTGAGCAAAAAAAGCCTGTGCTTTTAGCTTCGTATTCAGCATGCTTGCCTGTCATGCTGGCGACTCTGGTTCAAGCCCTGCTCAGAGCTGGAGGAAAAACTCAACGCAGCCGACAGAGAGAGAACACCACTGCTACACTTGGTCTCTTTTTTTCCCATTCTTTGCGTTTTGCCGCTCCACTTTTATGCTTATATTAACTGCCACTCATGTTAAATGGAAACTGCACCTTTTTTTGAATTTTGCCTGTCATTTGCAATCCTTATGTAAGGCTTGCACATGTTATTTTTTTTGTTTAATTTTGTTTTTTTAATGCATTCTCAGTAAAAAAAAAAATGCGAGCAAAAGTCTGCTTTCATTTGAGCCTATGTGAGTTGCTCTATTCTGCCTATAAAGTGCTTAGAATACGTCCAAACAGCTCCATCAATGTTTTATATACACACTGTCTGTCACACCTGGGTGATGTCTGGTCTGGGTTTCGTCTGGTTTCATGTTGTTTTGTCATTTCCTGTTTTATTTTGAAATGCTGACTCTCCCTCTCATTTCAGGTCACTTGCCCTTCCTCCTGTTTCCCTGGTCTGATGTATTTCCTGATTGCGCCCACCTGTGTCACCCTCCCTCATGTCTCATCCTCCTTCTGTACTGTGCCAGAGTGTTTCGTATCGTCTTGTGCGTACCTCCAGCGTTCCTTGCCACAGTCTTGTCTTCAGCCATTGCCACGTTTTTTTGTACTTTTGATCCACAGGAGATTATTTGTTTGTAACCTTTTGTCAGGTAAGCTTAGCTTCTTAGCATCGCCTCCGTTGGAGCGCTTTTTTTTGTATTTGTTAGTTTTTGTTCTTTAGCCCCTTTTTCCCTCCATAGCCGGAGCGTTTTGAGTTGTTAATATTTTTGTTAGTTTAGTAGTCAGGTTAGATCTGTTTTGATAGCCTGTTTTGTTTCTCCCGTTTTGGACCCCTCCCCTTCTGAGAATAAACAACTGTTTTCAGTAATCCTGCATCTGTGTCCAGAGTCCTAGTCGGGTCGTGACACTGTCAGTATAAATGTGATGTAGTAACAGGCACATTTACAATAACATGTAATATTTCAGCATTTGGCCCATTTTAAGTGGTGCCTTAATTTTAAAACACGTCAAGACATTCGTCTTTTCCTTCGAAAACATCACTAATTACTACTTACTGCAGGCATCATGAGAGCCAAAAAACATGAAACAACACTTACTGTACAATGTCTGCTATCAGTGGGATGCCGACTGCTTGGACATTGATATATTCCCGTTTACATGAAGAATGACTCATAATCCTCGCAAATTGGCGGGTGGAACCAAACGTCTTTTCAAGTCTTTCTTGCCATTTCTGGGTCTAAATTGGATGCCAAAGTTGACCAGCTTGTCTTATCATGTCGTCCTTCTATCATTATTTATGAATATACAACAATGGTTCTCAAACTTTTTTTTATCAAGTACCAGCTTAGAAAACAGTTGGCTCTCCAAGTACCACCATAATGACTAACAGAAAAATACAGTAGCATAGTAGGCCTAAATATTAGTTAAAACAAGACAGAGGTTTTATTTGACAAATATACTTAATATTTTTGGCCCAGTTTAAACAGTGACACTGTGTTTGAATATTTAATTAAGTAATTATTTGGCGTACCACTAGATGGAAACCGCATACCACAGTTTGAGAATCACTGATCGAGAATAAACTTTCACGAGCTCTGAGGGGAGAAAGCAGCTCACCAGCAAATGATGCCATCATAGCTATTTAGCTCTCTGTGATCACAGTGTCACTATAAATAGTTTGTCTGCCTTAGCACTTATAATAACAATATCATTAATGCTTGGTTAATATTCTATCCATCCATCCATGTCTACCGCTTGTCCCTCTCAAGTCAGAAAATGTAAATTGATTATTGTTGGCGGTTTTTGGATGGTTATATAGAGGGCTTTATGGGCTGAATAGAGGACTTCATTGACTCCAATTTGTAAGTTGTCTTTTATTTACGTTTATTTACAAGTTAGAATGCATTAAAAAAACATGTCTATCTTCTTCCATCCATCAATCCACCCATCTCCTTCCGCTTATCTGAGGTCGGGTTGCGGGGGCAGCAGCCTAAGCAGAGAAGCCCAGACTTCCCTCTCCCCAGCCACTTTGTTCGGCTCCTCCTGGGGGATCCCTAGGCGTTCCCAGGTCAGCCGGGAGACACAGTTTCCCCAACGTGTCCTGGGTCTTCCCCGTGGCCTCCTACCGGTCGGGCGTGCTCTAAACACTTCCCCAGGGAGGCGTTCTGACCAGATGCCCGAACCATCTCATCTGGATCCTCTCTATGTGTAGGAGCAGCGGCTTTACTTTGAGCTACTCCTAAATGACAGAGCTTCTCACCCTGTCTCTCAGGGAGAGCCCCGCCACCAGACAGAGGAAACTAATTTTGGCTGCTAGTACCCGTGATCTTGTCCTTTTGGTCATAACCCAAAGATCATGACCATAAGTGACGATGGAAACTTAGATTGACCGGTAAATTGAGAGCTGACCGGTAAATTGAGAGCTTTGCCTTCCAGCTCAGCTCCTTCTTTACCACAACAGACCAGTACAGTGTCCACATTACTGCAGACGCTGCACCGATACGCCTGTAGATCTCATGATCCACTCTTCCCTCACTTGTGGACCAGACTCTGAGGTACTTGAACTCCTCCACTTGGGGCAAGATGTCTTATCATTCTCCTCCCCAACCCGAAGTTGGCACTCCAGTCTTTTCCGGGCGAGAACCATGAACTCGAACTTGGAGGTGCTGATTCGCATTCTAGTCGCTTCACACTAGGCTGAAAACTGATTCAGTGAGAGCTTAAGATCCTGGCCAGATGAAGCCATCAGGACCACATCATCTGCAAAAGGCAGAGACCTAATATAGCAGCCACCAAACCGGATCCCCTCAACGCCCTGACTGCGCCTACTCTGTCCATAAAAGTTATGAACAGAATTGGTGACAAAGCGCAGTCCTGGCAAAATCCAACCCTCACTGGAAACGAGTTTGACTTACTTACTGCCGGCAATGCGGACCAAGCTCTGACACCGATCTTACAGGGAGCGGACCTCCACAATCAGACAGTCCGATACCACATACTCTCTGAGCACTCACCACAGGACTTGCCTACTCCAAGTCCACAAAGCACATGTAGACTGGTTGGGAAAACTCCCATGCACCCTCACGGACCCTGGCAAGAGTATAGAGGTGGTCCACAGTTCCACGACTAGGACGAAAACCACACTGCGCCTCCTAAATCTGAGGTTCGACTATCCGGCGTAGCCTCCTCTTCAAGACACCTGAGGAATGTGATTCCACGATAGTTGGAACACACCCTTCGGTTCTCCTTCCTAAAGAGAGCAATCCAGAGGCACCGCCCCCGATGTCCACGCAATTTTGCAGAGTCTCCTCAACCACGACAGCCCAGAGCCTTGAGGAACTCCAGAGCTTTGAGGAACTCCAGGCAGATCTCATCCATCCCTGGGGCCTTGTCACCAGGGAGATTTTTAAATATCTTGCCTCCCCGGGGGGGCAACAATAAATGTTAGAATGAAAATAAAGCCAGTCATACAGCACATCATTTTATAAACATTTTTGCACCTACTAAATTATGAAAGTTTTTAGCAACCACGACTCATCCTGACTGGGGAAACCAATAGGCCCACATACAGTATGTGCAGCTCTTTAATTGGTAGTGATTAGAATAAAACTGGTTGCATGATCTGAGCTCCTCCCGGCCCAAGCTATTGGAGATGTCCGCCCTCCTCAGCCCGGTTTCAAGTTGTTGTTATTTTTTGTGTTAATTCTTTCACGAAAAAATAAATCTTGTCTGGTACTGCCGGAAGTTGGAGCAGCACAGCTTGTGGGACCCCAGACGTACGCTATTTAGCGGAATTCCGCTTTCTCGTAGCAAAAGTGGTATTTTTTTTAGATTTCCGTTTAAAACCGCTAACTCGGCCGCTCTCCGGTGCACTATGGTTAGCTGGCTGCTTAGCGCTAACCACGCTAGCAGGCTGAGTATAGACGAAAGTACAGCTTAGTGCAACCTACACTAACTGACTAACTGCTTAGAGCCAAAGCTAGCCAAGCTAGTAGGCTTAGTGCAGCCTGCGCTAACTGGCGTGTCCACGCTGTCTAAATGCATCTTACTATTCTGTTCTAACATGTGGACATGTCTGTGGTGTAGGTGAGTAGGATAGACAAGCCATACGTGCAGTTGAATAACTTTTACTTAAGTCCTAGTAGCAGGGTACAGGTGCATCTCGTAACATCACATTCTCAACTCTCTTCATCGCTTCTCTACACAGTCTGAATTCACTCTCACACTCTTACAGCGCCCTCACTGGCCATACAGTGTAGTGTCTCAATCTTACCGTTCCTGTCCGTGTCTGTAAACACAACAACTCCCCTGTTACTCATATATATACTACTTCTTCATATGAATAACTTTTAGCAATAGTAGAAAACACTTCTGTAAAGTAACATTACCATGTAACTTGGCATTCAACATTTCTCAACTGGTTCTATTCAGTCTTTTAATGTAGTATTACAACTGTAACAATGTTAATGTAAACTGAAATAGTTTCTAATCAGTGAATGTAAAATGTATACCACACGTAGAAAGGTGACCGTACCACACGTCAATATAAAGTGCTGCATACATATAAAGTAGCCCAAAATAAATTATTCAGGCATTTCACTTAACCTTACTTCATAATAACTGAAAATGTGACCAATATCAATTCAAAATGTAACAACTGAAATTCACATTACTGTCACTTATCATTCACATTCGTTCTGCTATTTCATCACATAATGTTTGGTCTAGGCTGGTTTCTGTCTCTCTCTCTGAGCAGTTTGCCTGGTTATGGTCTCAGCTGGACTGGTGGTCTGTACTGTATTAGCTCTCGGTTCCTCCTCTGTGCTCTTTGGGCAGAGGGAAAGGTGTGCTGCATTCCACTTATTCCCATCGCTAAGGATGAAGGTGCTCTGTCCAGTCTGTCGCTCCACAGACATGGGATCAGTGTACTGTCTCTCCCCTTTTCTAACATGAAAAGTTTTGCGTACCCGGACGTTATCACCAACTGTGACCTTGGGAGGTTTTGAACCTCGTTTCATGTCCGTGTAGCGTTCGCTCTATTTCTGCTGTAGGGCAACTCTGGCTGAAACGTGACCATATTTTTCTGTATTTTCAGAGTTTGGCAGAATATTCAGTTTTGTCCACATCGGTCGTCCTCTCAGAAGCTGGAAAGGGGATTGACCATTTGTCGCATGAGCTGTTGCTCTGTAGCTCTGTAGCATTTTAGTGACTGCTGGTTTCCATGGGCAATGGGCTGCTTGAGCTGCTTGAATACAGTCCTTGAGCACTCAGTTAAAGCGCTCGACATATCCATTAGCTTGAGGATGGTATACGCTTGTTCTGATGTGTTTGATGCCCCTCTCTTTCAGAAACTCAGCAAAGACAGAGGACGTAAACTGTGGTCCATTATCGGTTGTAATGGCACAGGGATTTCCCTCATGAGCAAAGACAGACGACATTAATGTTATTATGGTGTCTGTAGTTGCAGATGAAGTAAAAGCAACTTCCGGCCATGTACTGAAATAGTCAATTAGAGTAAAGGCAAATCTGCAGTCATAAGTTCCACATTCAAACGCCACTCCACAGCCACATGTTAAAAAAGGGCCCCCTGGAAATTCAACAGGCTGCATTGGGGCAGGAGGAATTTTTGCCGTTTTGTCACATGACTGACAGATCGTGCAGGAGGACAGTACTGTGTGAACTAGGTAATCCATGTGTGGCCACATGTAAAGATCTCTGAGGTGTTGTTTCGTGCGGACCACGCCCTGGTGCCCTTTGTGTGCCAGCTGCACTATCCTCTGTTGAAGACACTTAGGCACGACAAGGCGAGTTCCACGGAAGATCAGTGGTGCCTCAACAGCAAGTTCATGTCGCATTTTTTGTCTTAGGCCATCCTGACTGTATGGCTTGTCTCAGTTTTGTAAGTACAGGGCAGTCCTCACATTCAGCTTTGAAATTTGCAAATGGCAATGCTGACAGGAGAGGAGAAATCTCAGCAACCGCCGCGAATAACTCTTGCTCAGCTTCTGCAGCAATGTTGGAGTTGGCGAGGGGAACACGTGAAAGACAGTCCGCCATCACATTCTGTGTACCACGGCAGTACTGCACATCACACTGAAAGCACATCAGTCTCGTTGACCATCTGGCGATCCTGATGCTAGCTCTGTTCATGCCTTTGGTGTTGAGAAGTGTGGTAAGAGCTTGATGGTCAGTTCTGAGTGTGAATCTGTGGCCCAACACATATGTACGCCAACGTTCTACAGCCCATACACAGGCTAGGGCCTCTCTTTTTGTTGTGGAGTAATTCCTCTCAGCAGCTAAAAGTGTACAGGAAGCAAAAACAACAATGTGTTGAGCATTGTCTGAATGCAGCTGCGTCAGGACAGCTCCTAACCCGTAGTCTGAGGCATTTGTCGTGATGAAGATCGGAAACTTTGGGTTATAGATGGCAAGCGCTGGACTCTCAAAAAGCAGGGTTTTCAGCTTAGTGAAGCTTTCATCAGCTGCAGCATCCCATTCAAGTTCAGCTTGAGCATTTGTTCTGAGCAGCTGTCGTAGTGGCTCAACCAGCGTTGCATAGTTTGGAAGAAACTTGCTGAACCAGGAAGTCAAACCAAGGAAAGAGCGTAGTGCAACCATGTCTTTCGGAGCAGGAGCTTCAGCAATAGCAGTCAGATGATCTGAGCTTGAGCGTCTCCATTGGCTCTGCAGCCTACTCCCTCCAGTCCAGCAGCCTGCGCGACCTCCTCAACCTCCTGTGCCTGCTCTACGTTGACTTCCTGTGCCTGCTCTATGTCGACCTCCTGTTCCTGCTTTACGTCGACCTCCTGTGCCTGCTCTACGTCAACCTCCAGTGCCTGCTTTACGTCGACCTCCTGTGCCTGCTCTACGTCGACTCCGGTGCCTGCAACACGGTGGCCTTCTGTGCCTGCACAACGGCGACCTCCTGTGCCTGCACCACGGCCACCTCCTCTGCTTGCACCACCGCGACCTCCTGTGCCTGCACCACGGCAACCTCCTTCGCCTGCACCTCGGCGACGTCATTCGCCTGCTGTTCAAGCTACGGAAACATCTCCAGCCTAGCCGCCTGCTGCTCAAGCTCCGGAAACTTCTGCAGCCCAGCCGCCTGCTGCTAAAGCTCCGGACACGCTTCCAGCCATGCCTCCTCCCACGGCGCCACCATCTTCCTCGTCTCTGGTGGGCCGTCAACGGGCTCCGTCATCCCCGTCTCCGGCGGGCCGTCCCATGGCGCCGCCCTCGTCACCAGCATCGTCGTCACCGCGACCTCCAGCTGGCCTGCCACACAAGCGGCCATCAGGCCACGTCGGCTGCTAGGGTTCTGGCGCCACTCGCATCTACCTTCTCAACGGCCACAGATGTGGAGAAGGTGGACCCTAGGGTTTGTGTTTTAGTTGCCATGGGGGATGATTATTTTCACCTGCCTCTGATTAGTGTTCGGGACGTTCACCTGCTCCCAGGCACTAACCAGAGAGCTATTTATTTCTGCTTTTCGCCACACTCAGTCTGGCTATCTTGTTTGCTTCACGCAACAGTTACAACGTTTACCTTTTTGATTCCTGTTCTAAGCTCGACATAGCTTCCGCGCTATCAGCACGCTTTCCTGCATTTTGGTGTATTCCTGACTGATTTATGGACATTAGAGCATGGTTTTACCTGCAAAGTGCCTCCGGAGTTACGTCTGCATCCTGGGAAAACGATCCGTACATTAACATGCGATCCCGACGTGACAAAAACAACTAATTAATTGACATAAGGGGGCAGTGAGGTAGAACTCAGAGGTCAAGCAGCGTATAGCTGGTCTTCCCCCAAAATGCGGAATCCCTAACAAACTGGGTTTGGGCGAGTTACATTGCCTCACCAGCAATGAACCTCACCACACATCATCAATGCTAAATATGAATATAAGCTAGAATTTTACATGTACACTGATGGTATAATACCTAAACCAAGCGAAAATTGGTAGGGTACAAAATGGGTCAAACCAGAAACAGTATGAGTCTGAAAAGACAAACAACAGAACCTGCTAAGATTCAAGTCAAATTAAGGCAGAGTAAAAACAAAAAAACAACTAAGACAGGTCATAGGCCCTACGAATAATGAAGTACAGAATGCAGTGGATTGACAGTGAATAATGCATTGTAAAAAGTCTGCCAAAAACAATTGACTGGTGAATGGCCGATGAGAGAATAGAGTTTGAGTTTAGGAGAAAGAGTATTCCAGTCAGAAGAGGAGGAAAGAAAGGGATGAGGGGAAGTTGAAAGACATATCCTGGACAGCATGACAATTGAAGGTCTCTGGGAGTTGAATGTACTGTACCAGATAGAAGTGATTTTGACTGGAGGAATGTGGAGGGTCATGGTAAGAAAATTGTTGGACCACTATATCGAACTTTGTTTTATTTCTAACTGAACTTTCACGCCCAAGCCTTATGTGTTATACAGTTGAAATAATGCACAGGTGTGCCCTATTGCCTTAGAGCTAACCTTAATTTTGTGTAACCTAAGATGTTAGCGTCATCACTGCAAGATAAAAAATAAGGAAGTCTATCGCCTTTGTTTTATCCTCATATATATAACAGACACACACACGCTTGCTCGCACACACAATCAGTCCCACTTGTGTTGTTTATAGTCTCTTCCTAGCAGTGTTTGCAGAGTTGAATAAGTCTTAAATTATTCATGCCGTTAATAACCAGCTGAGTCTCTGTGGCACAGAGCAGTCCTGTGCAAACACTGCTGTGTGTCCTTGTGTGCATGTATAAAGCACAATGAAATTGGGGACAGTGTTTGAACAGCTAGGCTGAATGTGTATGTATAGTGTGTATGTGATCGCAGCATGAGTTATCACAGACTAGAGCGAATTGACTGCTATGCTAGTTGAGGGTGGTTATTGGATAGGCTCCTTTGTCAACATATAGATATCCACAGGTTTTGTCAAACGGAATAGGTGCAAAAGGTCACTTGAAAGGCACAAAGATGGAAAAAAACATGCAAAGCTTACACACACATATATATATACTGTATATATATATATATATATATATATATATATATATATATATATATATATATATATATATATATATATATATATATATATATATATATATATATATATATATATGTACATAGGGCCTGATCTACTAGAATCCAAATAATACGCGCCAAATAGCATGTACAAACTATAAAATTGCATATACTATTAGTGAGCTTGTTGTGGATGATCCATTAAGACTGAGTGTACAATTAATGACAAGCGCAAAAGAGGTAAATACGGATTGTGCATGTACTACTGGCTGTCACCATGGAGACACTCATTAACTGCATACCCTTTGCATCATTAAATATTTTCTAAACTGCAGTGCATTGTTATGTTGTGAAAAACAAAGCACACAAGTATAATTTTGATCTTTTCTTGGCTATATAGAAGCATTATCTGGACAACATAACCTACACTATTTTTAGCATGCCAAAGGTGTGCCCTCAGAGGAGCAAGAGTGTTCTGATGATGAAGAAAATGCATGTTGCAAGAATGTTTTCTATAGGGATATACTATAGGATATATGTTATTAATACATCGATGAAAAAATGGCTTTTAAAAATTTGCCAGGATATACTAAAACGAATCCACTGGGTTGGTTTTAATCAAATCATTAAATGGGTTATTTGTTAACTTTGCGCAGCTGCCTCAAGGGCACTAACTTTGTGTTTGAAGCACCCTGAAGTTGACATCCTCTTACAGCTTTCAGTACATAATGACGTAAATATATTTCTATTTCTGACAGCAAATATGTTGACACGCACATGGTTAGAGGATTCTTTCCCCAACTATCATTGGATTGATCGTCTTCACATCATTCTTCATCATGGCGCCGATGAAGGCTGCCTCGGTGCTCTCGTGCGCTCTGTTTTGTTTGTTTTTGTACATAAATTGTGTTTCCGGGTGCTCTTACACCCGTGAAGAGCTACTGAACATCAGATCCACCATCCCTATGGACTTGTTACCAGTCATCTTAGCGTCAGCTGCGGATTTGGTCCATTCTGCGATCAAAAGAGGGAAACCGCATCGAAGAGGAAAGAGAGCGGGCGCACTTGTCCGTCTTCGCGGACGGGGATTACGCACGCCTCTACCAGGCATCTTCCTCTCCAACGTCCGCTCACTTGCCAACAAGATGGACGAGCTAGCGTTGCTGATGAGAAGGAACAAGGACTTCTCCTCATCTTGTGTGTTGTGCTTCACGGAGACTTGGCTGAGCGCAAGTGTCCCGGACAGCGCGCTTCAACTAGAGGGCTTTCATCTCCTCCGCGCGGACCGAGACGCGGCGCTCTCTGGCAAAAAAAGAGGCGGTGGACTCTGCTTCTTTATCAACAATAGCTGGTGTACAGACGTGACAGTGATTTCTAGACACTGTTCTTCTTCTCTGGAATATTTCTTCATCCACTGTAAGCCCTTTTACTCACCGCGTGAGATTGTTTAATTCATTCTAGTGGCTGTTTACATCCCGCCCGGCGCGGACGTGCGTGACACTCAGCGCGCGCTCGCAGGACAGATCTTACATGTGGAACGGTCTTTTCCTGACTCTCTTGTTATCGTGCTTGGTGACTTTAACAAGGGAAATTTGAGCCAGGAATTACCAAAGTATAGACAGTTTATTAAATGCCCGACCAGAGAGGAGAACACGCTAGATCACTGCTACACTACATTGAGCAAGGCTTTTCATGCAGTCCCGCGCGCTGCTCTTGGACTATCAGATCACGTGATGGTGCACTTAATCCCTTCATACAGACAGAGACTGAAACTGGCTGAACCTGTTATGAGGAACATTAAGTGTTTCACCACCGAGTCTGTGGACGAGTTGCGTGCTTGTTGGGAAACGACAGACTGGGAGGCAATTGGAGCGGCCACGAACAATCTGGACGAGTATACAGACACTGTGACCTCATACATACAGTTCAATGAGGCGCGCATCATTCCAACGCGCACCAGGGTTTGTTATAACAACGACAAGCCCTGGTTCACACCCAAGCTCCGACAGCTGCGCAAGAAGAAGGAGGCTGCGTGGAGAAGCGGGGACCGAAGTACACACAGAGAAGCGAAGTACCACTTCACCAGGGAAGTGGAGAAAGCTAAATCTGTGTACTCTAACCGTCTACAGGAACAGTTCCGCTCCAATGATTCTGCGGCAGTTTGGAGAGGTCTAAGGGCCCTTACGAACTATAAGCCCAAAACCCCCCAGGCCCTGAATGACCGGACTCTCGCTCAGGGCCTCAACACACATTACTGTCGTCATGAACGGCCTTCAGCTCATCAAAGCCATGCTCCCCCCACCATCACCCTCCCCACCGATGCCAGCACTTCATTAAAGGAGTTAAAGGACTCAAAGGACTCCAATGACATCACAGGACTCCTAAAACATCATAAGACTGTAAAGACCCTCTCCATCAAAGAAGAGGATGTACGCCGGCAGTTTTTGAAGCTGAATACGCGGAAGGCCCCCGGGCCGGATGGTGTCTCCCCCTCCACTCTCAGACACTGTGCGGACCAGCTGGCTCCTGTCTTCACTGACATTTTTAACACCTCTCTGGAGCTATGCCGCGTGCCGTCCTGCTTTAAGACCTCTACCATTGTCCCTGTCCCCAAGAAAGCACGGATCACAGGACTAAATGACTACAGGCCGGTCGCGCTGACGTCTGTGGTCATGAAGTCCTTTGAGCGCTTGGTCCTGCCCCACCTCAAGGACATCACCGCCCCCCTCCTGGACCCACTGCAGTTCGCCTACAGAGCCAACAGGTCTGTAGATGATGCAGTGAACCTGGCCCTCCACTTCATCCTGGAGCATCTGGACTCCCCAGGAACCTACGCTAGGATCCTGTTTGTGGACTTCAGCTCTGCCTTCAACACCATCCTCCCTGGACTGCTACGAGACAAGCTCTACCAGCTCAGCGTGCCCGACTCCCTCTGCAGTTGGATTAATGACTTCCTGACAGACCGAAGACAGCACGTACAGCTGGGGAAGATTGTCTCGGACAGTCGAACCACGAACACTGGTACTCCTCAGGGCTGTGTACTTTCCCCCTGGCCCTTCTCCCTGTATACAAACTGCTGCACCTCCAGTCACCAGTCCGTAAAACTGCTCAAGTTTGCGGATGACACCACCCTCATCGGGCTCATCTCGAATGGCGATGAGTCCGCCTACAGGAGAGAGGTGGACCGGCTGACGTCCTGGTGCAGCCTCAACAACCTGGAGCTGAACGCCCAGAAAACAGTGGAGATGATCATGGACTTCAGGAAAGTCACAGCCCCACCATCCCCCCTCACCCTGATTGACTCTCCCACCCCCGTCCCCATTGTGGACTCCTTCCGTTTCTTGGGCACCATCATCACCCAGGACCTCAAGTGGGAGCTGACCATCAGCTCCCTCATCAAGAAGGCCCAGCAGAGGATGTACTTCCTGCGGCAGCTGAGGAAACTTAAGGTGCCGACCGAGATGCTAGTGCAGTTTTACTCAGCCATCATAGAGTCCATCCTGACCTCCTCCATCACAGTGTGGTTCCCCGGCGCCACAGTCCAGGATAAGAACAGACTGCAGCGCATCGTACGTGCTGCTGAGAAGGTGATTGGCTGCAAGCTCCCATCCCTCCAGGACTTGTTCTCCTCCAGGACCAGGAGGCGTGAGGGTCGGATCACAGCTGACTCTTCTCACCCTGGACACACACTATTCTCCCCTCTCCCCTCAGGCAGGAGACTACGCTCCATCCAGACCCACACCTCCCGCCACCTGAACAGTTTTTTCCCCTCGGCCATCAGGCAAATGAACAATAACTCCTAACAGCAGCTCCTTGAATTCCTTCTAAGTCTATCTGATAGCTCAGTTACAGCTCTTTTTATTACCAAATATGTGTTATATGTGTTTTATGTCGCACGTTTGCACCAAGAAAAATTCCTAGTTTGTGAACCCGTTCTCAAACAATGGCAATAAAACTATTCTGATTCTGATTCTGATTCTGATTCTTCACATAATGACCGCAGTGCTGTCATTTGTGCTTAACTGTGCCAGTTTGCACATTCATTCCTAACGTGCTGAATAAAAAAGAGGTCGTAAAACGGTTTAATTTAGATAAATCAAATAACAAGTGCTAAATGATTTTATTTGCACCACCTACTCCCAGTAATGTGGGTGTCCTAGAAAGCAGCATATATTCTGCATGTACACTGCAAAAAACACTGACAAAATATAGGATAAAAAGACTAGATTTTAGGAAAAAAAATACTAAAAACTAGTGAAATTATCTGTCCATGCAACAAGGTAATTTTACTTGATAAGACATCCTAAATTAAGATTTGTATATCTAGAAATTAACAAGACTTTTAAGATAGAAAATACGTATTTTACTCTAAAAACAAGCATTATTCAAATTGCTTTTCTTAAATTAAGCATTCTTGGAATGTTGCAAAATCTTTAAACAAGATTTTATATGTGGGTAAAACCAAAAGATCCTATTTGAATAGTTATTTTCTCAATGTTAACATTTTTAAACTAGAATAGACAATATGCTAAAATTAAGATTATGATGTAAAGTCATTGACTAAAAATAAGTAAATAGCACTTAAATCTCTGGAAATTTCTAGAAAATAATGTTTTAATCACGGCAAATGGCAAATAATGTGCAGTGTACGTGAAGACAGACACTAAATATTTAGTGCTCACTATTTAGCTCATTTAAAGGGCAACTGCACTTTTTCACAATCATTATGAAAGACATGACAATGGATGTTATTTATTTTGCATTCTAAATATTAAATACATTCGATCAAACGTTAGTTTACAATGGAGCCCGTGGGAGCCGCACAATTCCGACTACAAAGCTCTTAAAAAACTTCCAAACACCTCCATTAAGGTTGCATACACATGTAAGTACAAACCCCAAAACCAGTAAAGTTGGCTCATTATGTAATTTGTAAATAAAAAACAGAAGAAAATTATTCCCTAATCCTTTTCAATTTATATTCAGTTGAGTAGACTGCAAAGACAAGATATTTAACGTTCAAACTGAGGAACTAATTTTTTGCAAATAATCATTAACTTACAATTTAATGGCAGCAACGCATTGCAAAAAAGTTGGCACAGGGGCATTTTTACCACTGTGTTACATGGCCTTTCCTTTTAACAACACTCAGTAAACATTTGGAAACTGAGGAGACACATTTTTGAAGCTTTTCAGGTGGCATTATTTCCCATTCTAGCTTGATGTACAGCTAAAGTTGTTCAACAGTCTGGGGTCTCCGTTGTAGTATTTTACGCTTCATAATGCGCCACACATTTTCAATGGGACACAGGTCTGGACTACAGGCAGGCCAGTCTAGTACCCGCACTCTTTTACTATGAAGCCGGGGGGCGTCCATGATAACGTTGCTTGGATGGCAACATATGTTGCTCCAAAACTTGTATGTACCTTTCAACATCAGTGGTGCCTTCACAGATGTGTAAGTTACACATGTATTGGGCACTAATACACCCCCATACAGTCACAGATGCTGGCTTTTAAACTTTGCGCCTAGAACAGTCCGGATGGTTCTATTCCTCTTTGGTCCAGAGGACACGACGTCCACAGTTTCCTAAAACAATTTGAAATGTAGACTCGTCAGACCACAGAACACTTTACGGTGGCATTTCTGGGTGTTGTTGATAAATGGCTTTGCCTTTGCATAGTAGAGTTTTAACTTGCACTTACAGATGTAGCGACCATCTGCAGTTACAGACAGTGGTTTTCTGAAGTGTTGCTGAGCATGTGGTGATATCCTTTACACACTGATGTCGCTTTTTGATGCAGTACCACCTGAGGGATCTACAGTCACGGGCATTCAATGTTACGTGCAGTGATTTCTCCAGATTCTGTGAACTTTTTTTATGATATTACGGGTGTTTGATGGTGAAATCCATAAATTCCTTGCAATAGCTGATTGAGAAATGTTGCTCTTAAACTGTTCGACAATTTGCTCACACATTTGTTCACAAAGTGGTGACCCTCGCCCCATTCTTGTTTGTGAATGACTGAGCATTTCATGGAAGCTGCTTTTATACCCAATCATGGCACCCACCTGTTCCCAATTAGCCTGTTCACCTGTGGGATGTTCCAAATAAGTGTTTGATGAGCATTCCTCAACTTTCTCAGTCTTTTTGACACTCGTGCCAGCTTTTTTGAAACCTGTTGCAGGCATCAAATTCTAAATGAGCTAATATTTACAAAAAATATTTTTTTTTACCAGTTCGGACATTAAATATCTTGTCTTTGCAGTCTATTCAGTTGAATATTGTCATGATCCGTGGTCCAGATCATGTTTTTGTGTTTTTTGTTAGTTTTGGACTCCTTTAGTTCTTGTTTGTGCACCTGTGAGTTTGTTTTGGTTGCCATGGTTACTCATTGTGTTCACCTGTTTCTGATTAGTGCTCACCTGCTTCCCGAGCACTAATCAGAGGCAATATTTAAGTTTGCCTTTGCCAGTCAGTCGGTTTGGCGTCATTGTTCGCTTCATGGCTGGTCCACGTAAGTCTTGTTTATTCATGCCACAGCTAGTAAGTTTCCTAGTTTATGATTCCAGTGCTAAGTTGTATTTCTTTGGCATCTCGTGCGAACGGCACACTTTCCTTTTGCTTGTTTCCTGTTTTTGGTTTAAGCTATGATTTATGACAATAAATCATACTCCTACCTTCACGCTTTGTCCGGAGTTGTCCATTCTGCATCCCGGGAGAACGACCCCATAGTGAGCTGCGACCCCCATTCCCCCGTGACAAATATAAGTTGAAAAGGATTTGCAAATCATTGTATTCTGTTTGTATTTAAGATTTACACAACGTGCCAACTTCACTGGCTTTGGGTTTTGTATATATGTAATGTAGTAACAGGCACATTCATAATAACATTTAATATTTACGTATTTTGATCATTTTAAGCATACGCGGCGCATTAATTTAAAAAACACATCACAACGGTTTCATTGTTTTTTGTTCTTCATCACTAATTATTACTCACTGCAGACTTCATGAGAGCCAACAAACATAATAAAATATCACTTACTGTACAATGTCTGCTGTCATTAGGATGTCGACCGCTTGGATGTTTATATATTGCCATTTAAATAAAGAATTAATTACCATAATCCTCACAAATAAACAAGGTGGGGGCAGGGGGGGAACAAGCGTGTTTTTGTGTTGACCTCCCCAGTTTCAGGTCCTTAATGGCTGTCCAAGTGTACCAACTTGTTGGCTTACTTCTTCAGACATCTTCTGTCCAGGTGAGATGCATGATTTATGATCTACGATAAACTTACAGGGAGCAGGGAAGCAAGGAAGCAGCAGACCACTCGATGATGTAAACATCGGGACACACGGAAGTGATCACGGCGACACTATAGTTTGTCTGCATTAGCGCTTATAATAATATCACTAATACCTGGTTAATATTCAAGTCACGAAATGTAAATGGAGTATTGTTGGTGGTTTTTGAATGGCTATTTATTGCATTTTATGGGCGAAATAGAGGTGCTCCCATTGGTTCTGCTGTAAGCAGACTTTTATTTACGTTTATTTAATATTTAGAATGCATTAAAAAATAATCCATTCGTCGTCATTTCTTTTCAAAAAAACATTCCAAAAACAATGCAGTTCCCCTTTAAGTGACACAATCCTCAGTGCACAAGCATTAAGTTTGACCATGTTTTTTAGTAAACGCAAACCCGTTAGTAGATCAGGCCTTTAATGTCTATAGTGTTTCTAGTAAGAAGGTTCTGATTTATCTGCATTAAAGACACGACATGGTAGAAAACACATTTTAACATGAGGCTGTACATTTACACTTCTGCTAGCAACTCCCAAAATACATATTAGATTAATGCTGTTGGGCAGTGTCAGTCAAAACTGAGCATTATCACCTTTTGGAAGGCAGGATTTTACATGAGCATTGTGCAAGTGGTCCTTATGTTGTCTGGTTGGTTCTTATAAAAGTACGACTAACAGTGGAGGAAACCAAGACATTCATTTTAGGGATTGTATGTGTTTTCCTTTTGTATCTTCCTTGTCAGCTAGACTCTCTGTGTTTTTTTACCTCAAGATGGGAGGTGTAAGGAAAGGGTGGGGGCACACGATAACCTTGGCAAGAGTCAGATGATTTATATAGAGTGGCAATATTGATGATAATGGAGAAATTAATATGCCCGTTGGCCTGGGGGATAGACGGAAAGGTTGAAGGTGGTGATGGGGTGCAGTGGCTGTCTGTAATATTGGGGATGATTGGGTTGGGGTGAAAAGCAAGAAAAGAGAAAGGGAGGAGGGATACTGGAGTTATTGTGGGGATGGGTGGGTGCAAAGTGTGCGATTTCCTTAGCAGCAGTGTGGTGCTGCAGTCCATGCTGTCACACGTCAAAGAGGGAGCAAATCAAAGGCAGCGCTTTTGATGAATATAAAACAGAGCCCTGCTGAGAAGCACTCTCCCTCCCTCCTTTTCTAATCACAGGGCTGCAGAGGCGACGGGCTGCATCAATCCCCCCCCCCCACCTCCCCCCAGCCTGTGCAGCACAAAATGAAAGATGCTCAGAAACAAGGAGAGGAGGACAGACAGCAAGAGCGATCACAACAAAGGCTGCTTTACAATAACAATAAACATTTGTCCTCCTGAGACGTGTGCACCGAAATATGGGTGTGGTGTGGCTAGATGCTAAAGGGGGAAGAGAATGCACCAATTCATTTTCACCCTTCTCATCCAGCCTCGAAGAGAGTATTGTTCATATGTTTTATCTGCAGTCATACACTATCACACAATCAAGCACATTATTTTCAAAATATGACATATGCTCAACAATTATGCATTCAGAGAGAATATGATGCTGGCCAGGATGTTTGCTTATGAGAAGCTAAATTATCACATTGGTATATATTAATCTTAAATTGTCCTTCATTTATCGCTGCTAATTGGTCCTGGACATGACTGCGCTAAACACATTATCGCAAAGTAGGAATAATTAATTATAAATCCAAAATGTTCAAAGGTAGAGCGTAAACAAATGTTTCCAACATTCTAAATTCGCTTTTTTAACATTAACATGAACACCCTTTCGTCACAGTAACACTCTTTTAATCCAATATAACAGTGGTTCTCAAACTCTTTTCATAAAGTACCACCTAGGAAAAAACTTGCTCTCCAAGTACCACCATTATGACCCATATCAAAATACAGTGGCGTAGTAGGCCTAAGTATTCATTTAAAAACAGAGCAGAGGTTTTATTCAACAAGTATATTTAATATTTTTGGCCTTGAACATTACTCACAGTATGAATGTATGAAAATAAAATGTACTTTGATCCAGTGATTCTTTAGCGTACCACCAAATAGAGCCCGTGTATCACTAGTTGTACAGGTACCACAGTTTGAGAATCACTTCAATACAGTAATGCTGCCTGAGTTTGAGCCAATCACAGTGTCTACGTATACACTACCGTTCAAAAGTTTGGGGTCACATTGAAATGTCCTTATTTTTGAAGGAAAAGCACTGTACTTTTCAATGAAGATAACTTTAAACTAGTCTTAACTTTAAAGAAATACACTCTATACATTGCTAATGTGGTAAATGACTATTCTAGCTGCAAATGTCTGGTTTTTGGTGCAATGTCTACATAGTTGTATAGAGGCCCATTTCCAGAAACTATCACTCCAGTGTTCTAATGGTACAATGTGTTTGCTCATTGGCTCAGAAGGCTAATTGATGATTAGAAAACCCTTGTGCAATCATGTTCACACATCTGAAAACAGTTTAGCTTGTTACAGAAGCTACAAAACTGACCTTCCTTTGAGCAGATTGAGTTTCTGGAGCATCACATTTATGGGGTCAATTAAACGCTCAAAATGGCCAGAAAAAGAGAACTTTCATCTGAAACTCGACAGTCTATTCTTGTTCTTAGAAATGAAGGCTATTCCACAAAATTGTTTGGGTGACCCCAAACTTTTGAACGGTAGTGTATATTCCGGGGTAGAGCGGAATATATGTTAGGTCAGACAAAAACACAAGAGGCTATATCATCCCTGGAAGCCTGTTTCACAGGTTTCCCTGCTCGTCAGGGGATTTTACCTGCGAAACAGGCTTGTAGGATGATATAGCCTCTTGTGTCTTTTCCTGACCTAACATATATATATATATATATATATATATATATATATATATATATATATATATATATATATATATATATATATATATATATATATATATATATATGGGACAAGCGGTAGAAAATGGATAATGGATGAATATATATATAGACTTAGACTTAGACTTCCTTTTTATTGTCATTCAAATGTGAACTTTACAGCACAGATAAGAACAAAATTTGTTACATAAGCTCATGGTAGTGCAAGATAAAAAAGCAATAAGGTGCATATATAAATAAATAAATATATATATATATATATATATATATATATACATAATATATAAATACATATATAAAATAAATAAATTTATAGAAATATATAGAAATAAATAAATAGATTACTGTACAGATAAATATATTACACTTATTCACATGCGTCCACGTTTATGGATGAATGTTATATTGTCTTTTTTATTCCAGCAAGTTAATCCATTTTGGGGGGAGTTGAGGGGATAATTTCATTATGATGCGTTCAAGAGTCGTACGGTCTGAGGGAAGAAGCTGTTACAGAACCTGGAGGTTCTGCTTCGGAGGCTGCGGAACCTCTTTCTAGAGTCCAGCACTAAAAACAGTCCTTGGTGGGGGTGGGAGGAGTCTTTGCAGATTTTCTGAGCCCTGCTCAGGCAGCGGCGTTTTGCAATCTCCTGGATAGGAGGAAGAGGAGTCCTGATGATCTTTTCCGCCGTCCTCACCACTCTCTGGAGAGACTTCCAGTCTGAGGCATTGCAGGCTCCAGTCCACACAGAGATGCTGTTGGTCAGCAGGCTCTCTATAGTGCCTCTGTAGAATGTGGTGAGAATGGGGGGAGGGAGCTGTGCTCTTTTCACCCGACGCAAAAAGTGCATGCGCTGCTGAGCTCTTTTTACAAGAGCTCCGGTGTGTAGGGACCAGATTATATTGTCAGTTATCTGCACCCCCAGGAACTTGGTGCTGCTTACTATCTCCACCGCTGTGTCGTTGATGTAGAGTGGAGCGTGGCTGGACTGATGCTTCCTGAAGTCAACGATGATCTCCTTGGTCTTGTTGACATTCAGGACCAGGTTGTTGGTTCTGCACCAGTCAACCAGATGTTTCACCTCCTCCCTGTAGTCAATGTCATTGTTGTCACGGATGAGGCCCACTACTGTCGTGTCGTCCGCATACTTCACAATGTGGTTAGTAGTGGACCTGGCGCAGCGGTCATGGGTCATCAACGTGAAAAGAAGGAGACTCAGGACGCAGCCCTGTGGGGAGCCGGTGCTCAGGGAGATGGCACTGTAGGTGTTGTTGCCCACTCTCACAGATTGGGGTCTGTTTATGAGGTTGTCAAGCAGCCAGTTGCAAAGGGGGATACTGAATCCAAGGGGGGCCAGTTTGCTCACCAAGTGCTGCGGGATGATGGTGTTGAATGCTGAGCTGAAGTCCAGGAACAACATCCGCACGTGTGTGTCCTTTCCTTCCAGATGTTCAAAGCTCAGGTGGAGTGCAGAGATGGCGTCCTCTGTGGAGCGGTTAGGGCGAAAAGCAAACTGGTATGGGTCGAATGTGGGGGGAAGTCTGGAGACAATATATTTCTTTACCAGCCTCTCGAAGCACTTCATTATGATGTGGGTGAATGCAACGGGACGGTAATCATTGAGGGAGAAGATTGTGGGTTTTTTAGGCACTGGGATGATTGTGGCCGTCTTAAAACATGATGGTACCACAGCCTGGGTCAGCGAGATGTTGAAGATGTCTGTGAGAACCCCAGCCAGCTGGTCTGCACATCCCTTAAGCACCTTGCCCGGAATGTCATCAGGTCCCGGTGCTTTCCGGTGGTTCACTCTCCTCAGGGTTTTCTGGACATCCGCTATATCCAGGTTGAGCGGCTGCTCATCAGGGCGAGGGATGGATTTTCTCGCCGGAGTGGTGTTAAGTGCCTCAAACCTTGCAAAGTAGTTGTTAAGGTCATCTAGGAAGCTGATACTGTTGTCACAGGGACAGGGGGCAGCTTTATAGTCCGTGATGACCTGTATGCCCTGCCACATTCGTCTAGTGTTTGTAGGGTTCTCGAAGAAGTTCTGCACTTTCTGACTGTGAGCACGCTTTGCAACCTTAATGGCACGGTTCAGGTTAGCTCTGGCGGGTTTTAATGCCACCATGTCGCCAGACTTGAAAGCCTTGTTCCGAGCCTTCAGCATTGCACGTACCTCACTGTTCATCCAGGGTTTCTCGTTGGCCCGTGTGGGGATGTTCTTGATCACACTGACATCCTCCATGCACTTCTGAATGTATGCGGACACAGACTCTGCATACTCCTCCACACGTGTGGTGATTTTCGGTGGCGGCTGCTTTGAACATGTCCCAGTCTGTGGTTTCGAAGCAGTCTTGTAATGCTGACATTGCTCCCTCTGGCCAGGTCCTCACCTGCTTCACTGAAGCTTGCTTCCTGATCAGCAGGGGCTTGTATGCAGGAATAAGCATCACAGATAGATGGTCTGAGGAGCCGAGGTGGGGGCGTGGTGCAGCTTTATACGCCTGTTTAATATTACTATAACCAAGTCCAGCTTGCTTCCACCCCTGGTTGCAAAATTCACATATTCAAATCAAATCAAATCAACTTTATTTATAAAGCACATTTAAAATTTACCACAGGAGTAGCCAAAGTGCTGTACAATGGGCAGGTTAAAAATAATACGAGAACCGAGCAAACACAACACAACACAAACAGAACACGATAAAAAAATAAAATATAAAAACATAAAAACATAAAAACAGGTTCACAGCAGGTGTATTATGGGGCGCCATTGCAGGATGGGTATCACTCAGTGTTAAAAGCCATGGAATAAAAGTATGTTTTTAAGAGAGATTTAAAAACAGGAAGAGAGGAGGCTTGTCTAACACTAAGAGGTAGGTCGTTCCAGAGCTTGGGAGCAGCAGCGGCGAAAGCTCTGTCACCTCTAAGCTTCAGCCTTGTGTCCGGGACCGTCAGTAGCAGCTGATCGGCTGATCTTAGGGATCGGGTGGGGCAGTAAGGCTGAAGGAGGTCGGAGAGATATGTTGGCGCGAGGTTGTTTAGACATTTAAAAACAAATAAAAGGAGTTTAAAATTGATTCTGTAACGCACAGGGAGCCAGTGAAGGGACGCTAATATAGGGGTGATGTGCTCACGTCTGCGGGTCTGTGTTAGCAGACGAGCAGCAGAGTTCTGCACGAGCTGCAGGCGGGCGAGGGAGGCCTGGCTAATGCCTACATACAGGGCATTGCAGTAGTCTAAACGAGTCGAGATAAAGGCGTGGATTAATTTCTCGAGATCATGTCCTGATAGAAGCGGTTTCACTTTCGCTATTTGGCGTAATTGATAAAAGCTTTTTTGTACGACGCTGCTGATTTGTTTTTCGAATTGATGGAAATGAGGGAAAACTGTTTTCATGTTAGCTTGATTAAAATCCCCTGCCACGATGAAAACTCCCTCTGGATGTGTAGTTTGCATTCATTGATGGAGCAGTCCAAAGCATTCAAAGCTTCTTTGGTGTTAGCACTGTGGGGAATGTACACTGCTGTGAAGATCATAGCACTGAATTCCCTGGGTAAATAAAATGGCCTGCATTTTATAGTTAATAGTTCAACAACAGGAGAGCAGTGACGTGATACTATCTTCCCATTGTTGCACCAGTTATTATTGACGTATATGTCCGTCCGAAACATAGTTAGCCCCTCGATGCTAACTGCCTTGTCCGGAACGGTTGGTTTCAACCACGTTTCTGTGAGAAATATGGCGCATCAGTCTCTCATCTCGCGTCACACCGCTTACATGTCTTCCGTTGACGGTCCCCGCTGGTACTAGACTCCGCTGCATCAAAGGCCGCTGGATGTAGCCGGTGAAGTGTTCCCATGCTAGCGAGGAGGTCCAACGTACACGCATCTTTCAGTCCAAAACGGCCCGATCTATCCACATCCAGAATTGTCTGGCGGTCGTATGTGACCACGGAGTGTCCACGCTGTAAGCCAGCCATGAAATTTAAAGAATTGTCCGGTATTTTTGCCAAATTGTTCTATACTACCATGAGCGTCTGCAAGCCGCAGCCCGTCAGGACGCCGCCATCTAGATGTATATGAAGATGTAGATGTATGTATGTATATATATATATATATATATATATATATATATATATATATATATATATATATATATATATATATATACATATATATATATATATATATATATATATGTAGATATGTAGATGTAGATATATATATATATATATATATATATATATATATATATATATATATATATATATATATATATATATATATATATATATATATGTGTGTAAAAAAAAATCACAAAACTACTTCATCTCTACAGGCCTGTTTCATGAGGGGTTCCCTCAATCATGATTGAGGGAACCCCTCATGAAACAGGCCTGTAGAGATGAAGTAGTCTTGTGATTTTTTTTTTCCCACCCACGGTATCGAGCACTATTTTTTTGGATAATCTAATTAAGACATATATATATATATATATATATATATATATATATATATATATATATATATATATATATATATATATATATATATATATATATATATATATATATATATATATATATATATATATATAGGGGCAAGGGACAAGCGGTAGAAAATGGATGATGGATGAATATATATATATATATATATATATATATATATATATATATATATATATATATATATATATATATATATATATATATATATATATATATATATATATATATATAAATACACACACACCTGTCGCTTTGATGTAGCTAGCTAATTTTGCCATGTAGCTTGTAGTGTAGCTTGCTACAGTTCTCTGGGGATAACTTCTCCTTAATCAAAAGTAACTTGTAGCTTAGCTTACTACATTTTCAAGAAGCTTGTCCATTACTGAATATGGCCGATATAAGGTTAAAAACATCATGACAGACCACCTCAAAAAACTGAATGGAATTTTAAAGTATTTTTGCTAAATAAAATAATGTACATGAAAAAAAAAAAATGGATTTGTAATATTAACTATAAACGATAAAACACTAAGGGCCTAATTTACTAAAGGTTTGCATGCAGTATCAATCAATCAATCAAAGTTTATTTATATAGCCCTAAATCACGAGTGTCTCAAAGGGCTGCATAAGCCACAACAACATCCTCGGCTCAGATCCCACATCAGGGCAAGGAAAAACTCAACCCAATGGGCAACAATGAGAAACCTTGGAGGGGCCCGCAGATGTGGGGACCCCTCCAAGGTTTCTCACCCCCACACCCCACCCCCCTGGGCGACCTGTGCAATAGACGTCGAGTGGATCTAGTTAATAGTGTGAGAGTCCAGTCCATGGTGGGGCCAGCAGGAGATCATCTTGAGTGGAGACAAGTCAGCAGCGCAGAGACGTCCCCAACTGATGCACAGATGAGTGGTCCACCCCGGGTCCCGACTTTGAACAGCTAGCGTCTCATCTGTGAGAGAAGAAAAGAAACGGAAGATCAACTGGTCTAAAAGGGCGGTCTATTTAAAGGCTAGAGTATACAAATTACATTTAAGATGGGACTGAAATGCTTCTACTGAGGTACAGTAGCATCTCTAACTGTTACCGGAAGGGCATTCCAGAGTACTGGAGCCCGAATAGAAAATGCTCTATAGCCCGCAGACTTTTTTTGGGCTCTGGGAATCACTAATAAGCCGGAGTTCTTTAAATGCAGATTTCTTGCCGGGACGTATGGTACAATACAATCAGCAAGATAGGATGGAGCTAGACCGTTTAGTATTTTATACGTACGTAGTAAAACCTTATCTTTAACTTTAACTTAACTTAAGTGCACAGGAAGCCAGTGCAGGTGAGCCAGTATAGGCGTAATATGATCAAACTTTCTTGTTCTTGTCAAAAGTCTCGCAGCCGCATTTTGTACCAACTGTAATATTTTAATGCTAGACATAGGGAGGCTTGAAAATAATACGTTACAGTAATCGAGACGAGATGTAACAAACGCATGAATAATGATCTCAGCGTCGCTGGTGGACAAAATTTAATGAATTTTAGTGATATTACTGAGATGAAAGAAGGCTGTTTTAGTAACACTTGTAATGTGTGACTCAAACAAGAGAGTTGGGTCGAAGATAATACCGCAATTCTTTACCGAGTTGCCTTGTGTAATTGTTTGGTTGTCTAATGTTAAGGTGGTGTTATTAAATTGGTGTTGGTGTCTAGCAAGACCGATATTCAGCATTTTCGTTTTCTTAGCGTTGAGTTGCAAAAAGTTAGCCTACATCCATTGTTTAATTTCATTAAGACACACCTCCAGGTGACTTCAATCTGGCGTGTTGGTCAGCTTTAGAGGCATGTATAGTTGGGTGCCATCAGCATAACAGTGAAAGCAGTTTAAGAGGTTGTTCAAAATAACAGTGCTTACAAAGTACAAAGAAGAAGAATTATGAGAAATACTTCTAACCTTATTAAAAATAAGATATTCTTCATCCCAGTATGTTAATAATGACTGAATTAATTAATTACATATAATAAAACTGTTGTGTATACTAATTCATAGATGTTATTTTATTATATAAAAAGGTCAGTAAATGATTCTATATCATTGTAAACGCTTTGAAGTGGGAAAGGGGTAGGATTAAATAAGCTTTGCTTCTTCCTACTCCTTTTCAGGCATGATGTAAAATTAAATTATATGAAATTGTGTGACGTATTTAGATGTAAGTGTGTTCATGTTCGAAATAAACTAAAGAAAGAAAGAAAAGAAAGAAAGCTAACACCATATTTGTGTATGATGTCACCTAGCGGCAGCATGTAGATGCTGAAGAGTGCAGGGCCAAGAACCGAACCCTGTGGAACTCCGCACGTTACCTTAACATACTCCGAGGTCACATTGTTATGGGAAACACACTGCATCCTGTCAGTAAGATAGGAGTTAAACCAAGACAAGGCTAAGTCTGACATACCATGTTTTGCTACGCTCTAATAAAATATTATGATCGACGGTATCGAAAGCAGCGCTAAGATCAAGAAGCAGCAACATGGATGACGCATCAGCATCCATCGTTAACAACAGATCATTAGTCATTTTTGTGAGGGCTGTCTCCGTAGAGTGATTTGCCCTGAAACCGGATTGAAAGGGTTCACAGAGATTGTTAGACACTAAGTGTTCATTTAGCTGCTGTGCAACAATTTTTTCGAGGATTTTCGAAATAAAGGGAAGGTGGGACATCGGCCAGTAGTTTACCATGAGGTCAGGATCGAGGTTCGGTCTTTTGAGCAGAGGATGAATAACCACTTTTTTTGAATGCTAGGGAAACAGTGCCAGAGGAAAGTGATACGTTTATCATATTTAGCACTGATGGTCCTAATATTACAAAAAGTTCCTTGATAAGTTTCCCAGGAAGTGGGTCAAGTAAACATGTTGTTTGTTTTATCCCATTTACAAGCCGCAGGAGTTCCTCTTATGTTATTTCATCAAAAAGAGAGACTATTTTGGAGGGCAATATCCGTCGTATATACAGTTGTATCTGTGTTAATAGAACCCAGTTGTAGCTGGAATGCCTTGTCTTTAATCTCCTTTCTAATGAGTTAAATTTTCTCATTAAAGAAATTCAAAAAGTCATCTGCCGAGTGTGTGAAGCTACTGGGAGGAGTCCCTTGTTGGGTTAGCGAAGCTACTGTACTGAACAGATATTTAGGATTGTTTTTGTTGAGGCGGATGAGATTTGAGTAGTAATTAGCTTTAGCTAGGGTAAGCATGCGTTTATAAGTTATTAAACTATCACTTGTCATGATCCGTGGCCCGGATCATGTTTTGTTTAGTCATGTTCTGTTAGTTTTGGACTCCCTGAGTTCCTGTTTTGTGCACTCCTGGGTTGGTTTTGGTCACCATGGGTACTGATTGGTTTCACCTGCCTCTGGTTAGTGTTCGGCACCATCACCTGCTGTCGAGCACTAATCAGAGAGCTATTTATTCACCTTTCTCGCCACGTTCATTCTGGCTTCGTTGTTTGCTATTTGCAACAGTTACGTTGGTATTCTTGTTTCCCAGTTTATGATTCATGTGCTAAGAGGTTACCTTAGCACGTTTTCATTTTGCTTGTTTCCTGTTTTTGGGTGGTGCTATGATTTATGAGAAATAATCTCCTACCTAACGCTTTTGTCCGGAGTTCTCCGTCTGCATCCCAAGAGAACAAATCCTGCAGTAAGATGTGACCCCCACGTGACATCACTCCACGCTTGATGGAAAACCTCAAGTTTAGTCGCGCGCCATTTGCGTTCCAGCTTTCTACATTATAGTTTAAGAGCTCTAGTTTCTTCTGTAAAACAGGCGGTACGCCTTTTAGGGGCTTTTTTAGCTTTAGCTGTGCCATACTATCAATGGTGTCGCACAGGGCGTTGTTAAAGTTGTTAGTGAGGTTATCGATGGAGCCCACATAATTTGGGAATGGCGCCATTACCGACCGAAGGCAGTAGAACTGCAAGAGTCATCGTTGTGACAGCATTAATGTTGCGGCAGCTAAAGCAGTGGTTATTATTAACTTGTTGACAATGAGTCAGAACTTCGAATTTTATAAGGTAATGATCGGACATCACTTTAGTGTACGGGAGTATCATTACTTTGGAAGTGGTGACACCCCGTTCATTTATTATTTGTGTAAGACCACAGCTATCTGATGAGGTATTAATATTGATATTAAAGTCCCCCATTATAATTATATTGTCGGCGTGCGTCACTAGATCAGCGACAAACTCTGAGAATTCACTGATAAAGTCCGAATAGGGCCCAGGGGGGCGGTAGATAACAACCAGGTAGAGAGGCAGCAGTGTGACAGACCTCATAATAAGCACCTCAAACTATTTATAATTATTACTTACGTTAGGGGTAAGGTTAAGGTATTGTATATTAGTGCGACCCTTCCACCCCTTTTAAAGGGACGGGCGATATGCGCATTCATATAGGTAGGAGGAGATGCCTCGTTAAGCGGGAACAAATTGTCTGGTTTGAGCCAGGTTTCGCTGAGACCAATGACGTTAAGATTGTTGTCTCTAATGACCTCATAAACTCATAACGTTTTGGGAGACAATGATCTTATGTTTAAAAAGCCCATATTATAGGTAGTGGGCTGTTTTGAGGAATTGTTGTTAATGTTATCCATAGTAGTGATATTAATAATGTTACGTTTATTTTGCGTAGAGCGCTTTAAATAATTTCGACCATATCTAGGAATTGATATGATGGGAATCTTCAGATTGTTTGCTTGGTGCTGCGATAAACTAAACATGTCATAATTTGCCACCTCAGTAGAATGCATGTCCACCTCTGACACAGTCACTGCAGAAAAAACATTATGTGAGTTGTGTATTATACTAGGAGAAATGCTATGTGTGCTGGGATTTTCCAGCCTGGCGCTGGTTAGTTCTAGCTTAACTGACTCCTCACCCAAACTAACAGACACTGCAGTTGCCTGTAACCAGGCTTGCTCTAGTGTAGTCAGTTAAGTGTGACTTAACCAATAATCTATGTTCCTAGACAGAATGATGGCGCCTTCCTGGTTAGGGTGAAGGTCGTCCCTCATCAGCAAGCCTGGTTTGCCCCAGAAAGAGGGCCAATTATTAATAAACGTTAGTCCCTGTTGTCTACAAAAACTAGCCAGCCATTTGTTAAGCAAGACTGATCTGCTATAACTCTCATCATTGATAGTCTTTTAATATTGTATTGTATCAATTTTAATGGCTAAACTTTTATTTTTTTAAGTATTGGTTTGTACTTTGGCACTTTAAGATTTATTTAAATGAAAAGTGTGTTGCAAATAAAATCTCTTATTATTTATTATTCCTGATGGGTGTTCATCTCTTTGGTTATCTTACTCGTTTCAGCGGTCTTTGCACGCACCAAAACACCACCTCTGTTGCATATTTCTTCTATCAATCATTCTGCACAGATTGTAGGTTCAATGTGCAAAATTAAATATCTTAGTTACTCAGATGGAAGTATGTTGTTTCTTAATGGAGAAGGACGTTAATGTCTGCTATGGTCTTGCGGGGCCCCCCACCCTAGTAATTACATTAACACAAAAGTTAAACAGGCACTTCTTACTTTTTCAGATGAGACTCGAGGTTGGTGTATTGACCTCTGTTAGTTTTTTTGTTGTTGTCCTGTCCAGCTACTCAGGCAAATCATATAGTTGATGTAGATGCCCATATCGGCTGTTCAGATTTACTTTACAAAAGAGAAGTGTAGGATACTTCTCTTGTTGCCTTATTTGTATTTGACTTTATTAAATGTATTTATATTATCATTTGGTGCAGCCAGGCCGGAGCAGGAGGGGATAGAAAGAGAAAAAAAGGAATACAGAGGGGGGAATTGTGGGGACAAGAGGGGGATTAGACAGAGAGACAAAAACAACAACAGCAAACACAACAACAACAACAATAAAGCAACATCAGCAAATACGACATGTACAAATATGATGGTAAAAGTAATAGCAAATAAGCAGTTAGCGAAAATAAAAAAATAATACAGAAATGACAATGAGCATTATTACACTAAAAATGGAGCAATACAACAATACGACCTCTGTTAGTTAATGCAACCAATAACAGCAATTTTGATCATCAGTTCGCACCTTGGACATATTTTTGTTTGGACTACAAATGCAGCAAAGGAATTTAAAATGGCGGACTCACTCAGAGGTCACCTGGAAAATCTATACCACGTATGAATAAATACGCTGAGATCACAGATTGGTAAACGTCAGGGGAAAGTCGGGGAAAATCTCAAACGGCTTGGTGGAACAAAGCAAATTTGTTTTTAAATGTTTTCAACGCATCCATGGTTTGAAGTCACATATTACGCACTTATGAAGATTCCATATACACAAAAACAGATGCCAACAGGCAAAAAAAAGGTGTGTTTTAAGATTAATATGACTCCTCTTAGGGGTTTTACATTTACAGTATTAGAACAGTTTCAAAATTAAAAGAAATGGAAGGGTGCCCAGTGTCACAAAACAGATTTGGTGTGACCTAGAAGTTCCATTGTTTAAATGAAGACCTGAGTAAGATTAACAGCTAAGTAAAAAGTACTAATTAACCAAGAAAAAGAGCATGTGTCACAAACAACCATGAGACTATAAAACCTAAAGTCTTGCAGCCACTGCTTCTTTGTCAGTATATTCAATCAGAAGTCAGCTTCAGTAGCACTGCACCGCATCAACTACTCAGGGCTGTGCTCTACTAGTCCCAAGGTGGCATTTACTGTATGTGTGACAACAAAGTCCACTTGCACCCAAGCCCTAGGCCTGGAAAGTGACACATGCATTGGTGTCACTGCTGTTTCACCCCCTGCCTACTGAAGTATGAGGCAATTTCCTCTGAGTGGTGCATGGAGACGGCGAGAGCGAGCGAAGGATGCTGTGCATAGTCCAACTCTACCGTTCTCTTTGATACTGTCAGAGAAGAGTAATAGCTCTCTGCAGCACCAGCCACCACCAAATGAATGTAGTGTGACGTTGCTTCTACCTTCCAAAGCATTACCAAAGTAGTGAATAAGGAGTGGATGGCTAGAAGATAGACAAAGTCTGAGAAGAGGGTCGGAAAAACAATACTTCTACATAGAAGAAGGGAAACATCCCTTTCAGTAAATCTTAAATTGCTAAATACTTGTGAGAACTGTATGGTATTTGTCCAGACTTTTACCAGCCAAAAAGCTTTTTATTTTACCAGCAACACCAAAAGTAGGGATGGGTACCAAATTTGGTACTTTTATAGTCATCAACTGAAATTCTGTCGGTACTGCCCGGATGTGGGATCTGAGCCGAGGATGTTGTTGTGGCTTGTGCAGAACTTTGAGACATTTTTGATTAAGGGCTATACAAATAAACTTCAATTGATTGATTGACCAATTAACAGATTCAGACTTGCCATATTTTGATACCTTTGTTACACTTGATGCGCTCAGCATGCTCTAAGCAGTGCTCAAAGCAGACTAAGTAGACTGCCTCTAGGTAATGTTCCAATTTTACATGCTAACAAAGTCAGTATGCCTAATAGAAAACGCTTGACCCTAAAGTAAGGCCCCACTTTTTAAAATGCGTTAGCTCGATGCTAATTAACATTGGCTGTCACATACATGCTAATGATTAGCAATAGTGATTTTACATGACAAAATGATGAATTTATGAAAACTACAACTAAGATGCATTTTACAATCAAACATAATTATGAATGCCACCTAACGTCTTGGAATTGCAACTGCATGCAAAGTATAACACTTGCAAATGAGACTAAAGGCCAGTCCCAATACACCCCCTCGCCCTACTTTTTAGCCCTATCCATACCTTTTGCGCGTTACCGTGTGGGTAGCGGTGTCCCAATGACTCTTTGCATGGAGGGGTAGTGGGCATAACGAGGAGGAAGGGGTATGAATCTAGCCCAGTGGTTCTTAACCTGGGTTCGATCGAACCCTCGGGGTTCCGTGAGTCGGCTTCAGGGGTTCGGCGGAGCCTCCGCCGCGGAGGTCAAGACACACCTGACTCATTGTGTAAATAAAAACTTCTCCCTATCGGCGTATTATGGATACCCTCAAACAATGTGCCCTCTAATTTTCCATATGCGTGAGCAAACGCAAAAACTCCTTGAGCATTCAGTGGAGCACATGTGAGCACACCTGTCCCAAACCTGACTAAATAACAAATTAAATGTTTTATTATTATAATCAAATGACAGCTGTCATTTCCATGAGATTATTTTCTAATATAAGTGTTTTGGCCCACTTACAATGACAATAACAAAAAATATTGTTTTTCATGAGCTGTGTACTAGTATTGTATTTCTGGGTGGATGTGGTAGCACAGCTGCACCCAGACAGGCTACCACCTACAAGACAAATACCACCTGTCTTCTGCTTTTCCCAGCCACCGCCACCAGTCCCCTGGCTAGCCTCCGAGCTAGCACCAGTCCCCAGGCGGGCCCCCTCGTCTCCACCAGCTCCCGGGCTGGCCCCCTCGTCTCCACCAGCTCCCAGGCTGGTCCCCGCGTCTCCACCAGCTCCCAGGCTGGCCCTGACCTCTGCCCCTCGGCCGGCAGCGCCGACCTCTGCACCTCGGCCAGCAGCGCAGACCTCTGCACCTTGTCCTGCCCCGCCGACCTCTGCACCTCGGCCAGCAGCACTGGCTTCAGCACCTCGGCCAGCTCCTCAGCTGCCCTCCTCGACTTGGGCTCTGACGACATCGTCGTACTCGACTCTGGCTCCGACGTCATCGTCCTCCTCGACTCTGGCTCCGACGACATCGTCCTCCTCGACTCTGGCTCCAAGGTCATCATCCTCCTCGTCTTTGGCGGGCCTTTCCACAGTCCACAGCTGTGTGTCTTGTGCTCCCGGATCTTCCCTGCCTCCCTCGCGCTTCCTGGTTTTTGACTCCTCGCTTGGCCCCAGACTACGACAACTCGCTCCTGCCTCTCGACCACGCTTCTGCCCCTGGACAGCCCTGCCTGCCTTGCCCTTGTCTGACAGCACCGCTCCTCTCAACATGCACCTCCAAAATATACGGTAAAACGCTCCAGTTAAATACTACACATAGTCTTACACCATACACACTCTTGGATTTTGTCACACTCCATTTCCTTAGTTCGTATATTTATTATTGTTTGATTATTATATATATTTTGACTATATATATAATAAATTATTGAACATTACAGCCACCTGGTGTCAGTTGCCGTCACCTTCCTCAGTTAACCATAACATTACCACCTGTGCTTCAAACTTAGGTAATCATTTAAAAAAACAAGCATTCAAATCTGCACAAGTAGTTTAAAGAGTGACAGGTAAAATAGTTAACAGCTTCCCTTGTGCACATATAGATATGAGACACGCTTATAGCTGGTTGGCTTGTTAAAAAATATCAGCACAGTCCAAATCGCCCACATAGTGTAAAATAATGCAAGTGAATTGACTGAATTTTGTAACAAATTCCCACTTTTTCATTTGTGTTGTATCTTTAACAATGTGTGTTTTACCTACTACATGTCTGTGTACTTTTAGCTCTATTGTTTTCAGTGTTTACTAATTATTGTATTTTTCTTAAAGCACAGATTAAAATTGGCAACCATAATTCATTAAGCATTTAATACAATGTCAATAAAGCTTTAATTCGGACCTAATTCTATGTTATGGCAGGCTATATGTAATATATAAAATAACTGCCAACTGTTCTTTGAGTGCAATAAAAAAAAGCCTAGTGTGTTTAATGCCTTTTAAATTTAATTTAAAATCTTCTAAATTAGTTTTTGAGTGCAATACGAAACAAATGTTTAATCATAAGTTGTGTCATAAGATTTTCTGGTAAAATGAAACCAACAATGACATTTTTTGCGGTGCCCTTTATTTTGAAAAGTATCAACAATTATTGAAATAGGGTTCCAAAATATTGGTATTGGGACAACTCTAGGTGCAAACGCAACTACGTAATCGCTTACATGCCTGAGCGTAAACTAAACTGTGATGTAGCAAGTGGTGTTCCAACTCCGAGGGAATATTACAAAGCTCGACCCCTTGTTGCTTCATTTTGAGGGTGTAGTTGAAGTGGGTGAGAGCTAGTATTAGTGAGTGAGGGTGAACATTGGGATTGGGCCTAAGAAGGAAACAAAATACAACAACTGGACATCACAGTTATCATTACCACTGTTAAAGGGAAACTGCATTTTTGAAAAATATTGTTGCCTATCATTCACAATCATTATGAAAGACATGATGATGGATGATATTTTTTAATGCATTTTAAATATTAAATAAATGTGATCAAAAGTCCACTTACAATTGAGCCTATTGAAGCCGCTAAATTATGCCTATAAAGCCCTTAAAAAAACTTCCAAAAACCTCCATTAGGATTTTATATACTGTATGTATATACTGTATGTAATGTAGTAATAGGGGAATTTATAATAGCATTTAAAATGCTATTTTTTTGATCGTGCATTAATAAAAACTCATCACGTTTGCTTTTTTTCATCACTAATTTATGCTCAATGCAGACTTTATGAGAGCCAACAAAAATAATAAAACATCACTTACTGTACAATGTCTGATGTCACTGGGATGCCAACTGATAAGAGGTTCATATATTCCCATTTAGATGAAAAATTACTCATAATCGTCACGAAGAAACGGGTTGGGGGGTGGGGGGATGAAGGGTGTTTTCGTGTCATTCTCGTCAGTTCCGAGTCCTAAATGACTGTCAAAGTGTACCACCTTGTCGTATTATATCCTCAGCCCTCTATTTCCTAGATGAGAGGCATGATTTACAATAAACTTAGAGGCAGCAGGGAAACGAAGAAACAGCAGACTAGACTAGATTATGTAAACATAGAGACACACGGTGGTGATCGCGGCACCGCTATAAATAGTTTGTCTTCTTTTAACAAACATTATCACTAAGACTTGGTTAATAATCACGAAATATAAATAGAGTATTGTTGACGCATTTTGGATGGTTATTTTATGGGTGGAATAAAGGACCCCCCATTGGCTCCGCTGTTAGCGGACCTTTATCTAGTATTTAGAATGCAGTAAAAAAAAAAATCCAACTATCGTCATGTCTTTCATAATGGTTGTGAACAATAGGCAAAATTCCAAAGAAAGTGTAGTTCCCTTTTAAAGGTTATAGTTAAAAAAATATATTTTCAATTATAAATCTAATTAACATTTACTAACACATGAATACACAGAAATACTGAAAATTGGTACGGTATTGGTTCAAATTTTAATGGAACCTAACCCTGACAAAAGGTGTTTATTAGGACAGGCTTTAAGTATTCATGTGGTAATTATGTAACTGTGTTATGATCTATCCATGAAGTTTTTTTATTTGGTTTATTTACATTCTCAGCATTCATTTTAGCCTTGCTAACTGTGCCTCATTTAAAATGAGTAAATCAATGATCTTTCATGACCTCCACAAAACCCAAAAAAGTCAAGAACACATTCTTGCATTCCTCTTGTCAAAGATGACTGTCTTCAAACTATTACAGAATTTGTACGGTAATTTCATGTGACTGAAATTGTGTAATACTGCAATGGAGGGTTACAGATGTGAAGAGATGGTCGTTAGGCATAAGGGCTCAGCGCCTCTGATTCTGACCTTGACTTTTACATTCAGTCTGCAAAGTAGAAATCCAAATAAGAGTCTCTCCAAAGCTCCAGTGCTGCATCAGTACAGCTGTGTGACATCCCAGAGACGGTGGGTTTTTTAACTCCATAGAATGCAGGAGAACAAGTTGCTTGTATTTATCTGCAAGACAAATAACATGCTAAACTTTAAGCGCCCCTTCCCAAGATGGGAATTGTGTTAAATTTTTATTTTGCTGTGAACAATAGGACTGTTTAGAACTACATTAGAGACAGCCTTCCAAGTATCAAACCGTTTTTTGGACCGAATATATAAATTACCAATTGGACAGCCACAATTACTTTCAACACAACAGAGAGAAGTGGGTCTGGGATGTTTAACGCCACACCTTGGTTCTGGCTTTAGGCGATACCTTACACACAAGATAAGTCCTGCCTATATGTTAGGTTTGAAGCCGAAATATTGACAGATTGTCTTAGTCCTGCAGTTCCACATTGTCCTGTATGTCCTGATGGCAAATGATTCTTAAACTGGGTCTTTTAGTTCTTACTCGATACTAAAGGAGACTATTTAATCACCTACCACTACGACAAAGCAAGTACCACTCTGCAATGAGCCTCTTAGAACTCAAGCAACAGACAACTAATTCAAGTAAAGATTGGTGGGGAAAAATGCAGATTCATACCACAATAATTGCAAGGTCTTCCTACTTAAACAAAATACATTGAGTTTCTCATAACAAATATTTTAGTGGTTATCACTGATAGTCACAAATTAATTAACCTACTGTAGAAAATAGCATGAGTTTGTTTTAAATCCTTATTTCTTAATAATTGTGTAGCTTTTGGAAAAGGAATAAAAATTGGTTTTCGAAATATCGTCAACACCTGTACTTAAAATAGGAAAGGCAAACCCAAAGGTTGTTCTATGCAGGAATATTTCAACCTGGGTCCCAGAGTACAGGTAAGCCTATCAATTATACTTATTGTATGGAACTGTATGTAATACAGTTGATGTATTTAATAATACATTAATAACACTTCTATTGTATGTATTGTGTGCATTTTTACATTAAAGAACTGACGTCTAGAAAATTCAGGAAAAATGCCACCTGCTCGCCATCAGCACCATTTTTTTCTTCCAACCAGACACTTTATGGTTCATGCCATGGATCCCTTTTCACATTCAACAAGAAATCCAAATGATAATGATTCCTTATTAGTAATTCTATCTGGAAGGGCACATAAGAAACGTCAAAAGGTGCTGCCAGTGTGACTGGGGGCAAGCATGGGGTTTAATGATAATCCACATCAAAATAGAGGCCAAGGGTGTGGAGACATCTACCCGGCAAGCAGGACTGTAACACAACAATAACTACAAAGCGTCAGAAATTCTCAATTCACGGCTGGTTTCGTTCACTGCTCTAAAATTGGAACGCATTATTGCTGACCATTCCCAAAAGGAAAAGGCACTTCTGTGAGTCCGATGAGCCCTGTTAAAGGCAAGCCTGTGCAGATGGGATGATGTAGTTTGGTAAATTATAAATGATAGCCCCTCTGAAATGACATAAAGGAAATAATAAAATAAAAACACGTTGCAGTGACATGGTGATTGTGCACTGGAAATGTGCACTTCAGTAAACAATCAGCCAGGACCAATTACATCCAATTGGACTTGCTATGGAGCATTGCTATTCTGGCCACAGCACAGTCAATCATCTAATGACAGACTATTGGGTTATTGCTATCTGTTTACCACCAGCCCAAGTTCCTAACCAACCTTTTTGCAGGGTGCTGTCCACAGATATGTGACTGCATCTTCTCCAGGTAATCAGACTTCCATTCAATTTTGTTATTTAATGACCATATCTCAGACAAAGTGAAATAAGTAGTTAGATCGGTTGATGAATGGATGAATGGATGGATGGGTGGGTGGGGTTCATCTTTGCCCTTGCTCACCCAACATATTACTTACAGTACAAACCATATTGTCTTAGGCAACTCTGGAATTGTAATCAGTTTTTCCCATCAAAGCAAACATTCCTACTCTGATTAGAAATGCATTTGAAAGAAGACATCATTATATGTTCCAGACCAATTTCGCACAAAGAATGTTCGAAGAACCTTTATGCTGGTTCCCGGGGGCCACCTTCTCCTCCTCTGTTATGCTCTTGTTAGTGAGTCTCTGCTGGAGAATCCACATGCACATGCTATTCATTCTCTGTCTCTCTTGACCTCTGTGTTGATGGAATTTTTCTGGCTATCCCTTGCTCTTTACATTACTTTGGAGACGTGCTGTTACTGTCTGGTGCAGCTATTATGCATAAACACCATTAAATAAAAATGTGCAGTTAACGAGTCATATGAAAAGAGGTAGAGCAGGGAGCGGAAAGTTGTCGATGGTTATAGGCCTCGCCATTCACAGGCTACTGTCTCAAAAGTTTTTAAAACCAGCCTTGGGTCTCAAATGAATCCATTCATGACGTACAGCTGTCAAGTAAATTCACAGACAGTCTTAAATGTTTATGTTCATCCATCCATTTTCTACCGCCTATCCCTTTTGGGGTTGTGGGGGGCTGGAGCTTATCCCAGCTTCACTTGGGCGGAAGGCAGGGTACACCCTGGACAAGTCGCAAACGTTTGTCATTTTGGTGATTCTCCACGCCCCACTATGGCTATTTTGACATAGCATAGACAATAGTAGGACTTAGCAGCATTGATGATCTGAATATGGTGATGTTCAGAACTTAAAATCCCTGGAAAAGGGCTAGAATCTGACTTTTAAAATCCATCCATCCATCCATTTTCTACCGCTTGTCCAATTCGGGGTCGCGGTGGGTGCTGGACCCTATCTCAGCTGCATTTGGGCGGAAGGCTGGGTACACCCTGGACAAGTGGCCACCTCATCACAGGGCTAACACAGATAGACAGACAACATTCACACTCACATTCACACACTGGGGCCAATTTAGTGTTGCCAATCAACCTATCCCCAGGTGCATGTCTTTGGAAATGGGAGGAAGCTGGAGTACCCGGAGGGAACCCACGCAGTCACGGGGAGAACATGCAAACTCCACACAGAAAGATCCAGAGCGCAGGATCGAACCCAGGACCTTTGTATTGTGAGGCAGACGCACTTACCCGAGTTTCCACCGTGCTGTTTGGGGAATAAGCCTAGAACAAACCCATTTGATTTTGGTGTGAGTTTTTTTTCTTTTTTGTTTCAATGGCAATACATTTTCTACATTGCAATGTGATTTTTTAAAGACACAATTAGGTGATCCTGATCCAAATCACAAGGGTTTGGATCTGCACTCGAGTGATAGGGCTGAGTTCTAGTTTACGTGTCGATAAAGGACAAATGGTACTGTGTGTTTGAATGAATGAAAGTGATTGAATGTGTTTTGACTTAGTAAAGAGATTGGCTTTTACTCCAGCAGTCTTAATGTCAAGCCTGGATAGCTAGCCTGGCTAGGACACCGGTTTTGATGAGGTATTTCAGCTGAATGATTTACCGAAGCAGCTGGCGAGGGCTGTCCATTATTTGTAGGGGTTCCTGTACTACCCAGCGTCATTACATTATATCCAAATGCATCAGTCAGCGACATGCAACACAGATAAATTCTAATGTGTAGAAAATGTAATGCATACTCCCACCACTGCCGTATTACACTGCAGATTAGGAGGGCAGTAAAAGCGAGGGGCAAAAAATGTAATTTATTTCTTACTACGGCCAGTATTCTTCCCATTAGCTTCAAACATGAGGTAAGTTATGGACTTTAACAAACGCTTTTAGCCACAAGATCATGCTGCACACAAGACCGCAGGCAGAAGAGTGGGTGAGTGGGGAAAGGTAGAAGGTGAATCAACACATGAATTATGTTAATATTCATACATTTGTAATTGTGTGTTTTATTAATGCTTTTTTATGTATTATAGGTCACTATAAAATTATTTTGGGTCCATTTACTTAATGTTCCCTCCATCTATGCCTTTGTTTCCTGCATGCGAGACTACTGTAATGGCCTTCTCGCTGAGCTCTGTAAACAAACTGTAAAGAAGCTGCAGTACATCCAGAATGCTGCTGCTCGAATTCTGACTAGAACCAGGAAATAAGATTATATTCATCGAGTGCTAATGTCATTGCACTGGCTTCTGTTGCTCAGAAAATAGACTTTAAAACAGCTCTTTTATGGTCGAGCGCTTGGGTGTCAAACTCATTTTAGCTCAGAGGCTGCTTGGAGGAAAATATATTCTACGTAAAATCATGGCATAATAACTTAAACATACAACTATGACAACTTCAGATTGTTTTTTTTTTGTTTTACTGTGGCCCAAAAAAGAACAAGTCTCTTGACAAAACACTTCAAGTTAGTTGTAATTCTGAGGAAAAAAATGGTACGGCTGCAATGAAGAACACAATGAACTTACACTTTGTCTCAGTGTATCTGCAAGAGCCCTCAAACTGTAAGTCACAGCCTATCTGGGATTAAACAGAATACAAAATAAATAATATATACAAGTATTTCTCTGTATCAAATACCTAAATTGTCGTTTCCATGTATTAATCTTGTGTTAACTCAACAAACCATACAAACTGAGGTAGAAATTATTCAAGAGGGTGGAGTTACTCCCTGCCTTGTAGGCACCACTCAGTTTGAAAGCTGGGCAATGCATGAACAATTTCAACAAACAAAATGTATGAACTTAAGAGACTGACAGTGTTACCGTAAATCACACACTGTTCACTTTCTTAAAATTTTCACGGAAACAATTATTTTCACAGAACTATATATTAAAGATGCCATATGTAGTAAGGTGGCCAGAAATAGTACTGCAATCATGGTCAAAATTATGTAGTCCCTTCCCACTCTCCATGACTGAGGTTGCCGATATGCAGCCGAGTACGAATCCTACTCCAAATAACTTCAAATGGCAATCGACGAGTCCTACGCAGTAGGTTTCTCTTGTTTATGCTTCTTGCAAGATGGTTTACTCAGTAAGTATGCCACATTTCACTGAAGTCGATTAGCCAAATGTATTTGTAAAGTTATGCAGCAATACTTTTGTCGGGAGTCGGGACAGATTGTTGGCATTACCCTGCTAAAATGTCTAGTAGTTTGACCGCACAGACCCCCATTGAAATAATTATATATAATAATATATCATATATTATATATTGCATAGGCCTATTTTGATGGCAAGCCAAGGCCAACAGTAAAATTACCGCCACATTTCGTTCAGCATAACTCCATGTTGCATCCAACCTGACGCACTGCATTCTCTTCCATGTACGCACATCACTATCTTTCAGTGCAGAGTGCAATTCTATGAGCCAACCCTCGTTACGCAAAAACCACGTTACACACAAACCATATAGCCTACTACCATGTCAATACACAAAATAGAAAATCACTACATTTATTGCATTATGTTGTGCCAAGCAAATACCACCCCATATGTGTCCGATGCACATACAGTACCAGAAACCGCAATTAACCGTGCTAATGTTGGAACACATTTCCTCAGCGTATCGGCATATTAAGAACAAAATAGGCACTGACACTACCCATATCCACATTATAGTGGTAGGAGATTTTATTTGTCGAAAATATATTTAGTCCTGTCAGTTGGAATACACAACGACATATATGTGTCATTGACCGGGCTAGCATGCTAAGTAAGTATTACCCCAGTGTGATGGTGCTTCGCTCCTAAGCATTTGTTGCACGAACATACTAGCTTTGTTAGACAAGATCATAGACTGTATTGGACAATATAGTTTACATACAAAATGTCAATTTCCATTTGTTACAAGTAATAAGAAAACATAAATGCCTTACTAACCTATCAAGGAGGAAATTAGCAAGTTTGGCTTTAATCGTTTCCATCTTTCAAAGGCATCCCCGATAAAAATCCTCATATTGTTTCTGGCTTTGTCATGAATAAGTTCAGAATCGTAACGACGCCTTTTAGATTTACTAAGGTCTGACATGTTTAGTTACTTTACCAGTGGCAGTAGCTCAACAAAGAGGGCGGTGCGTAACTGGCAACCTGGATGGGACACACTCACAGACTTTGTAATTGGTCAAACGGTGGAGGGCAGGGCATCAAAATGAAAACAATAACAAGATTTCGGGGCTGTAAATCTAATTTTGAAATGAGCATATCCCGGCTGAACTAATGTTATCAGTTATAAAAGTATTCGAAAAGAACATGATGTATTAATGCCTTTTGACATATCGGGGCCATTTAATGATGACTTGACATGAAATTATTACATATGGCACCTCTAAGGTGCAGTATCTCATGCAGAATTTCAGGTGGCCTTACCAATTGTTTATTCTAATCCTGAAACCTGACATATTTTAGCTTTCACAAGTCCATCAATATCAGGTGTCACATCTTGAGTTGCAGACAATTTCAGGATGTTATTCAAGTGCTTGTACGTGAGTTTTTAGCGTAGCTTTGTTTTATGGATGTTCACTGCAGAGAAAACTTGCTCACAAAGATATGTGGTTTCCCATTCACTTCTGTAAATAAATAGGAGGAGGATTATTTTCATTGGAACTCTGCAGTCTGTGTCCACATTTCTCTTTTTTGACAGAGGCGTTTAGTGGAAAAGAGGATGCCAAAGGACGATGTGTTCGAAGCAGAAGATGTAAAAAGATAGATAGATAGATAGATAGATAGATAGATAGATAGATAGATAGATAGATAGATAGATAGATAGATAGATAGATAGATAGATAGATAGATAGATATATAGATAGATAGATAGATAGATAAAAGGCAGGTTTTACAATGGGTCGAGGGGGAGGAGCCGCAGCCCATCTTTACTGTTTACCTCTTGCTTGCACGGCCCCGGTATAAACCATTTACTTGCCTAACAGAATTACTATTGCAACATCCAGAGGACACATTGAGAACAGCAGTTTCTTTCATTAAAAATGCAGCAAATTTTTACACTTACCAAACTCATCTCACGGGCCAGATTAAACCCGTTCGCGGATCATTTGCACTTGAATTGTATTGACAGTTTACTTAAACATATTCATTATTAGGTTAGTTTATTTATTTTAGCACAACATCTGTGTATGTACACTCATTTGTTGTCAGTTATATATGAATCCCTTCTTGTCAAGTTATTTAGTAAAACTTATTTTTAAAGTCAGCCTGACCTAAGCCTAAGGCTTATATGTTAAATAAATAATAATCGTTATAAATAACACATAGTTTCATATAATTTTATAAGGCAGTGCATCTACCATAACAATGTGACCTCGGAGTATGTTAAGGCAGCGTTCCACAGGGTTCGGTTCTTGGCCCTGCACTGTTCAACATCAATATGCTGCCCCTAGGTGACATCATACGCAAATACAGTGTTAGCTTTCACTGTTATGCTGATGACACCCAACTCTACATGCGCCTAAAGCAGACCAACACGCCAGATTGTAGTCATCGGTCATCTTAACGTTAAGAAAACAGAAATGTTGATTATCGGTCCTGCTGGACACCGGCACTCATTTAATAATACCACCTTTACATTTGACAACAAAACAGTTATATAAAGCGACTCGGTGAAGAATCTTGGTATTATCTTCGACCCAACTCTTTCATTTGAGTCACACATTAAGAGTGTTACTGAAATAGCCTTCTTTCATCTCCGTAATATCGCTAAAAATCGTCCCATTTTGTCCACCGCCAAAGCTGAGATCCTTATTCATGTGTTCGTTACGTCTCGTTTTGATTTCTGTAACGTATTATATTCGGGTCTCCCTATGTCTCGCATTAAAAGACTACAGTTGGTACAAAATGCAGCTGCTAGACTTCTGACAAGAACAATAAAGTTTGATCATATTACGCCTATACTGGCTCACCTGCACTGGCTTCCTGTGCATTTAAGATGTGACTTTAAGGTTTTACTACTTACGTAAAAAAATACTAAACGGTCTAGCTCCATCCTATCTTGCTGATTGCATTGTACCATATGTCCCGGCCAGTGTTAGAATAATTATGTATATATTATCACACTAACTTTATGCTTAAGGGCCATTGCTATAAATTATTGTCAATTGTGCTGAAATGGTATTTTTGTATCTGTGCAAAGCTGGCAGTCCAAAAGATTGCCAGCCGTCTTTATCAGTGTTGTGTCCAGACTTGGCCTGCTGATTGCCAAGGCCGAACATTGGGTACCGGGACCAGACAAAGCAGAGACTGGGCGATAGCACCAGTACTCGGCCTGGTGGCTGCCAAGGCCGAACATTGAGTTCCGGCACGCAGACAAAGCAGAGACTTGGCGATAGCACCAAGTGTCAACATATTTGCATTTTTGTATAATCATATATTGTGTCTAACTGGAGCTGTCGAGATTACCCCCCTTCCCTCAGCGACAGTGATGTAATAGGGCCATTCCTAATTGATGATTTTTAGAGCGTAGTTTGGATCTGTAACTAGAGTACAGCAAAAACCACATGTCTCCTTGAGCTAAATTGAACTCTGTTTCTGCATGTTTCCTAGCTTCTTGTCTGATTATTAGATGTCATCAGTGTTTGAACTTGACATCTTTTTGGTCCTTCGAGCCGGGTTCCAACACGTCTGATGATTACAGCCGGGCGAGTAAACCAGAAGACCATGGCAAACCATCCCCCATTGAGGAGCTGATTTTCTTCACCTCGGCTGGGATCTGAGGACTGATGGGGAACCGAGGACAAGAGGAAGGAACACAGATTTCAGTGAGTACATTTTGAATTACAAAGGAAAAATAGCGTGTGACTGAGGGTTACGACGCATAGACAAACCCTGTGAATCCTAGGCTCTAACAAGTAAAAAGGCCTAAGAATCAGAAGGACGGTGGAGTCCGCAAAGAAAAACACTTCCGTAAGATTCAACATTGAAAATAAGCCAAATTAAAGACCACGGAGTCCACGTAAAAACCTAAAATTCTAAAAGAGAAGAGGCCACAAAAGGACGCCGGAGTCCGCGAGAACTGAAACTTCCGTAAAACGAGTGTAAAATGTGTGAACGTGAGAGTGTGTGGGAGTGATCGCCACTAGGCTATCACTCCATACTAAAGTTTTGAGAAGTAATAGTGGGTTATTGTGGAATGCATTAGGCAAGACACCTCCACTGGGGGAAAAACCTCCAGCAGAAGCGATGTGTACCACAATAATAAATTAAACCACTATCTTACAACAAAGGAAAAGTAATCCTTATAAGTTCGGCTCTGTAGGGGACGACGGATTACTCCAAATTCTCAAAATGGGAAAAGGGACAAGTATACGAAAGGTTAGTCCAAAAGACGAGTTAAAATGTAAAGACTGGAAAGCAGTAGAAAAAACAAATCCAGACACACAGAAATTTCTTGATCTCGGAACATGAATTTTCCGGACGCCTCAAAGTAGGTGATAAATTAAAGCTAAATCAATAACACACAAATGCAGAAATAACAAAAAGAAAATGGCCAGAATGGGGTGGGAATACTTGGAGTGCTGGATGAGGATGACTCAAAGAAAGGAAGAACAGGAAGTAAGGGAAAGAGAAGGAAAAGAAGAGGAAAAAGAAAGGGCTAAGAGAGATGAAAAGCTTATGAGATAGGCCCAGTTAGGAGAAGAAATAGGCAAATTGTAGGGGAAGATAGTGAGGAAGAAGTACAGACAGAAGCCGCCACACCCAGCGCTCCAACAATAACAAAATGTAGATCAGCGTTAAACAAATTAAAAAATCCACCGCCATACAATGAAAGTGTATCGGAACAACCAACAGTAAGATCAAAAAGGGACCCAAAAAAAACGCAGACCTGAATTTTTTTTTTACAATCTATTTCAACCAAAATAGAAGATAACAACGACAACAACAGCAGTTACACCCTGCTGCATGTTGGCGTTGTGGGAAAGAAGAACATTTTGCCAGACTGTTCTGAAAAAAAATAAAAAAACAACAATCAAGGTTACTCAGCATTAGTAGGTCAGGAGACATCCAAATCTCCAAAGACCACACCAAAAGACAAAGAAAATGATCAGAGTGATCATAAGGACATACTAAGTTATGAGAACTTAAGTGAAAAAAACAGCAAGTAAACCAGAAATAATAATTGAAATAAATGACAAAGAAATCAAATTTCTGTGTGACACTGGAGCATGTAGAATTACATGTAGATAATAAAACTAAGTGGAAACTAAATTTCTGCAAGATCAGCAGTGTGTCCAGTAAATTTACAAGGACAAGACCTAATGAACTGAGCATCAGATTATGAAGGAGGAATGACTGTTAAGAGATAAAGAAAGACGCATTACATTATATGGTTTTGGATTGTTGTTGACCTTGTTGTATTTTATAAGACTGATTTATTTTGAATTGATGTGTTGTTAAGGAGAAAAATAGAAAGGTGAAGAGAATGGATTGGGAAAACATGGAAAAAGGGATGTTTATAACCTTACGTGAATGGTTTCTAGGAGAGGAGGATAGACATAGAAACATTGTGTTGCAGTGTAAGGAAGAGATGGATAGAGGATGTTTGTAAGGAAAAAAGCAAGTTCAATAAAAGATGAAAAAGTGACAAAATTAGGTGCATGTGGAAAAACATGGTTTTCGTGTTGTCAGCGTATGCTATTGGTGGTTGATCGCTGCAAGTTTGTTTGTTTGTTTGTGTAAGTGTGTATCTTTCCGGATACAATTTGTGTAAAAACCTCAAGGTTTAAATAAAAAGAAGTTCAGATAAAAATAGATTCAAATAAAAATAAGTGAAATATCAAATATTTGACACTGGCAGGTGAAAGATTCCAAAAAGACGATGGAGGTGAGGAGTGAGAGAAAAGTAAAAATAGATGAAGAAATGGGAAGAAATCAATAAGAATAATTAAATGCAAAATGTAATAAACTAATGCGTAAGACAGATAATGTGGGGGTATTGAAATAAGATATGAAGAAAATGTAGACTGAAGATCCTGGCCAGATGAAGCCATCAGGACCACATCATCTGCAAAAAGCAGAGACCTAATCCTGCAGCCACCAAACCAGATCCCCTCAATGCCTTGACTGCGCCTAGAAATTCTGTCCATAAAAGTTATGAACAGAATCAGTGACAAAGGGCAGCCTTGGCGGAGTCCAACCCTGACTGGAAACGTGTCCGACTTACTGCCGGCAATGCGGACCAAGCTCTGGCACTGATCATACAGGGAGCGGACCGCCACAATCAGACAGTCCGATACCCCATACTCTCTGAGCACTCCCCACAGGACTTCCCGAGGGACACGGTCGAATGCTTTCTCCAAGTCCACAAAACACATGTAGACTGGTTGGGCAAACTCCCATGCACCCTCAAGGACCCTGCCGAGAGTATAGAGCTGGTCCACAGTTCCACGACCAGGACGAAAACCACACTGTTCCTCCTGAATCCGAGGTTCGATTATCCGGCGTAGCCTCCTCTCCAGTACACCTGAATAGACCTTACCGGGAAGGCTGAGGAGTGTGATCCTACGATAGTTAGAACACACCCTCCGGTTCCCCTTCTTAAAGAGAGGAACCACCACCCCGGTCTGCCAATCCAGAGGCACCGCCCCCGATGTCCATGCGATGCTGCAGAGTCTTGTCAACCAAGACAGCCCCACAGCATTCAGAGCCTTAAGGAACTCCGGGCGGATCTCATCTACCCCCGGGGCCTTGCCACCGAGGAGCTTTTTAACTACCTCAGCAACCTCAGCCCCAGAAATAGGAGAGCCCACCACAGATTCCCCAGGCACTGCTTCCTCATAGGAAGACGTGTTGGTGGGATTGAGGAGGTCTTCGAAGTATTCCCTCCACCGATCCACAACATCCGCAGTCGAGGTCAGCAGAACACCATCCTCACCATACACGGTGTTGATAGTGCACTGCTTCCCCTTCCTGAGGCGGCGGATGGTGGTCCAGAATCGCTTCAAAGCCGTCCGGAAGTCGTTTTCCATGGCCTCCCCGAACTCCTCCCATGTCCGAGTTTTTGCCTCTGCGACCGCTGAAGCCGCACACCGCTTGGCCTGTCGGTACCTGTCCGCTGCCTCAGGAGTCCTATGAGCCAAAAGAACCCGATAGGACTCCTTCTTCAGCTTGACGGCATCCCTCACCGCCGGCATTACAAGTGTTTGCTTTGAATTTTGTTGAATAATAATTACAAATAAAACATATAAAGAATTGGAAGAATGTTTCTTCTGAGTTGTAAAATTATAATTAATACACTTATAGACAGTTTTTAGTGGGTTTAAAATGTTACTTAAAATTACATTAAGTAATACGTATAACATTTGAATTAGGAATATTGATTTAGTGTTTATTAGGACAATAAATGCTGTAACTTTAAACATCATATGCATGATTTGGACACATTTCACAGTGATTGATATCATACATAAAGAAAGTAAATTTTGGTTTGCATTTACTTATAAAGGGAAATGATACACCTATACAAGACTACCTCAAGGGTATGTGGAAAGTCCGACAATCTATTCACAAGCAATGCATGCAAGCATGTCCAAATTTAACCCTCCAGGAGGAGGACAAAAGTCCTGATATACGTAGATGACATATTATTAGCATCACCGGATAAGGAAACCTGTAGAAAAGATACATTAACGTTATTAAATCATCTACATTGTAAAGGACACAAAGTAAGCAAAACTGAAGTCCAATTATGCAAAACAGAAGTACAATATCTAGGACATTCTCTAAACAAAGATGGACGCACTATTGTGGGAAGCAGAAAAACAGCAGTACTACAAACACCAAAACCACAAACAATGAAGCAAATTATGTCATTTCTAGGCTTAACTAATTACTGTAGAAGTTGGATACCAAATTACGCTGACATAGTAGCTCCTTTAAGTAGATTAATGTATGAGTAAGATCTAAAAATATCAACACCTGTAGAGTGGAATTTAGAAGCTAAAGCAGCATTCTGTGAAATAAAAATAGAATAGGATGTGTGGTTGTTACAGCAACTGATGTTTTGAAAGCTTTCAAATGACCATCAAATTACTCAATGCAAGCTGCACAACTAGTAGCACTAAAGCATGTAAATTAATGAAGGATCAAAATGTTACAATATACACAGATAGCCAATATGCATTCTCAACAGTACACACATTTGCACAACACTGGCAAAATAGAATGTTAACGTTAACAGGAAAACCTGCAACACATAGAGAACTATTAAAATAATTATTAAAAGCGGTACAGTTACCAGCTAAAATAGCAATGTGCAAATGTACGGCACACACCAACGGAACGGACGCAATATCACGTTTGCGGACAAAACAGCAAAACAAACAGCAGAAGAAGAAATACAAGTTTTTAAACTACAAATTAGTGACATGAATAATGATATACTAAAAGACAACAACAAAGTACTCCAAAAGAAAAAGATAAATGGAAAAAAAACAAGAAAAAAAACCCGAAGCCATGTTGAACAAAGAAGACATCTATGTATGTCCAGACAATACACCAATCTTACCAAAAAATCTGTATAAGTGGGCAGCAGTATTGAGCCATGGTTGTACTCATGCCTCAACAGGAGGGAATATGAATCTTATACAGAAGTACTAAACTACCTAAAGCTTTTATTCTTATTCAAAACAACTTTTGTAGGGCATGCATGACCTGTGCAAGGCCAATTCCCCAGACCACAACACCCATTCCAACATCTATGCATGGATTTTATTGAACAAAATAGGAGTGAAGAAAAACAGTATTGTCTGGTCATAGTAGATGCATTTTCAAAGGGGGTAGAAATATTTCCTAAAGGAAAAGCAGATGCGCTAACAGTAGCAAAAGCATGTTGCAAATATATAATACCAAGATAGGGTATAACTAAATCCATACAGTGACAATGGACCTCATTTTGTAAATCAATCAATCAAGAATATAGGATCATTATTCCAAATTGATCTCAAAAACCACTGTGCTTATCATCCACAAAGCACAGGACTAGTGGAAAGGAAAAATGTAACAATTAAAAACAGACTAAAGAAATGTATGGAAGAAACAAAACGTCCATGGACACAATGTATAGATTTAGTAAAAATGTACATGAACATTACAAGTACAGCCGCATTAAACGACAAACAGGAAATGCTAAGGCAAGAACAACGGACTATGCCGTCTGTTCGATAGATCTGATCCTAAAACCCAGGTCCAAATATAACAACTTGTGTCCCATGGATAGTCTCGTGGGCCTAAAATGAATCACTGATGTTTACGGTAGCTCCCAATACCACCTCTACAACAACACTTCCTGTAAAAAACTTAAAAGGATTCCCACCACGGGAACAGACTGGCCAAATTACCGGTGGTACCTCATAGGCTATCCAATACGGGGGAAATGGGACACACTGGTCACTACATATATTATATTATAGTATATATTATATTTATTATTCTACTTATTTTGTGTCTGGTTTTGTATCATCCCATTAGGTGTATATATTTGTTTTGTTATATTATGGATGTATTTGTTTAGTTTGCATGCTTGTGAATCTGGGCTATCCATTACGTAAGACTACTTATTATGTTGAAGGGGGCAGGAAGTATAAGATTTTCTTCATCCTGTTCCTTCTCAAGCATAGGTGTGTAAATATGTGTTTAGTTGCTAAAGTTTAATTGTCTATTGATAATGAATGAATGAATGAATGAATGAATTACTGGCCCCGAGAGATAGTGAAGAAGCTAAATTCTTTAAAAGTCAAATAATTCTGAAACATCAAGGCCCAAATCTAGTGTTAACCATATCACTCCCTGATGGACAAAATAGACCACCCAATGCCACACTGTTCAACACATCCAGATGCGGTTTCCAATTATGGGCATGGTCAAGTGGACTAGACCCATATTTCCCGGTGATTGTGTGCATAAATCAAACCATGCGCAACACCGAACAACCCAGAGTGAACACCTGTACTAAACGCGCTGGGGTCACAGTTGTAAGCGTACCATTTGATGATGTGAATAAATGGTTCAAAGTAACAATTGGTGAGTAATAATTGGTTCCTCCTTTGGCTGTTAATTGGTTACTCATGGAAAAAAAGTTTAATTGAAGTAATCAGCAAAACAACTCCTGAATGGAATTGCACTACATGGGACAAAATCTACCCTGTAACCAAAGAAACAAAGCAGAAACCAATATTTGATAAACATGTGACAAAAGCTAATTACACCTGCATTAACATGCTAGGTTTTGGACAACAGTTAGGAAACTTATCACCAGACAACTGCTTACACATAGTAAATGTATCAATATTTGTACGAAAATTGTTAACACGCCTGAACAGTTTGATACCCGAACATTGGAAAATAAATACACGTGATGTAAACTGGCAAAGTGTTGGAGATCCAACTTGGACGGCGTGGCGAAGTTGGTAGAGTGGCTGTGCCAGCAATCGGAGTGTTGCTGGTTACTGGGGTTCAATTCCCACCTTCTACCTTCCTAGTCACGTCCGTTGTGTCCTTGGGCAAGACACTTCACCCTTTGCCTCTGATGGCTGCTGGTTAGTGCCTTGCATGGGAGCTCCCGCCATCAGTGTGTGAATGTGTGTGTGAATGGGTAAATGTGGAAATACTGTCAAAGCGCTTTGAGTACCTTGAAGGTAGAAAAGCGCTATACAAGTATAACCCATTTATCATTTATATTTATTTAAATCGATACAATAGGTGTCCCCAGAGGTGTACCTGACGAGTACAAATTGGTAAATCAAGTTGCAGCTGGGTTCGAATCATCCGTCTGCTGGTGGTGTACGATTAACAAGAATGTTGACAGAATAAAGTACGTCCACTACAACGTACAGATATTAGGAAATTGGACACAGGCCGGACTTGAAGTCGTCGCTGATCAACTCGCCGCAACCTCCCTTATGGCCTTTCAAAACCGTATGGCGCCGGACATGTTGTTAGCGGAAAAAGGAGATGTGTGGCAGTCCAAAAGATTGCCAGCCGTCTTTATCAGTGTTGTGTCCAGACTCGGCCTGCTGACTGCCAAGGCGGAACATTGGGTACCGGGACCAGACAAAGCAGAGACTGGGCGATAGCACCAGTACTCGGCCTGGTGGCTGCCAAGGCCGAACATTGGGTTCCGGCACGCAGACAAAGCAGAGACTTGGCGATAGCACCAAGTGTCAACATATTTGCATTTTTGTATAATCATATATTGTGTCTAACTGGAGTTGTCGAGATTACCCCCCTTCCCTCAGCGACAGTGATGTAATAGGGCCATTCCTAATTGATGATTTTTAGAGCGTAGTTTGGATCTGTAACTAGAGTACAGCAAAAACCACATGTCTCCTTGAGCTAAATTGAACTCTGTTTCTGCATGTTTCCTAGCTTCTTGTCTGATTATTAGATGTCATCAGTGTTTGAACCTGACAGCCAGAAATCTGCGTTCTAAGAACTCCGGCTTATTAGTGATTCCCAGAGCCCAAAAAAAGTCTGCGGGCTTCAGAGCGTTTTCTATTCGGGTTCCAATACCCTGGAATGCCCTACCAGTAACAGTTAGAGATGCTAACTCAGTAGAAGCATTTAAGTCCCATCTTACAACTCATTCATACACCTTAGCCTTTAAATAGGCAACTTTTTAGACCAGTTGATCTGCTGTCAAACGGTTAAGAGCTTCTGAGCGAGACCAAATGGAAGTGTGGTAAATGTAGATTGGTTCATCGATCCATTCGTCCATTTTCTACTGCCTGTCCCTTTCAGGGTCACGGGGGGTGCTGGAGCCTATATCAGCTGAATTCGGACGGGAGGCGGGGTACACCCTGGACAAGTTGCCACCTCAAGTTCAGTTTATTAATTTATATAGCACAACATCCATCCATCAAATTTATACCGCTAGTCACTTTCGGAGTCGCGGGGGTGCTGAAGCCTATCTCAGCTGCATTCGGGCGGAAGGCGGGGTACACCCTGGACAAGTAGCCACCTCATTGCAGGGCCAACACAGATAGACAGACAACATTCACACTCACATTCACACACTAGGGCCAATTTAGTGTTGCCAATCAACCTATCCCCAGGTGCTTGTCTTTGGAGGTGGGAAAAAGCTGGAGTACCCGGAGGGAACCCACGCAGTCACAGGGAGAACATGCAAACTCCACACAGAAAGACCCCGAGCCCGGGGATCAAACCCAGGACCTTCGTATTGTAAGGCACATGCACTAACCCCTATTCCACCGTGCTGCCCAGTCTAAAATATATCAACTAAAAATACTAAAATGTAATTAATACATAAATAATGTATAAAACAAGAAATAAAACGACCAAGATATCCCACATAACTGGATTTTAACACCAGGGAGTAAAAATACGTTTTTTAATCTAGATTAAGTAGGAGCTGGTCTGAAGACATCAGGGTCAGGGTTGGAGAATAAGGTTGCAGCAGCTCAATCAGATAGGGCAGGACTACTCGGTGCAAGCATTTGAAAAACAATATGTACAATTTTAAAATGGACTCTAAAAGTCACTGGAACCCAATGAAGGGAGGATTAGAATCTTCAGAAGTCCTCTTTAAGTACTGGAGCACCACAGATAACACCCTAGCAGAAGAATGTCAGAAAGTGAAATGGTAAGGTTACTTATATACTTACATATTGTCTAAATACAAGAAACTGAAAGTATATCATAGATAACTGTTGATGGTAAGCATTGAATACCATGAAATATGGCTGAAGAGACTGTGGAGCAACCATTTGCTTCGATCACTTGGTTTATAAACCAGGCAGAATATCAAGCAAGGCCTGCTGGATGAGATGGGGTGGGGGGAGTATAATGATAATAAAACCAATAGCACTAAATGTAGTTTACTATGACAGGAATGCCATTCAATCGTGAAGAAGGTTGCCTATGTAACAATGGAAAAATAAACACAACGAAGTTACATTTTTATTCAATTAACTGTTTGGCCTTGGTAGGGGTCTGTTTGCTACTGAATGATATTCTAGCGCTTACTGTTTGCTAGTTTAATACAATTCTCCTTGTTGTTGAACTGATGATGGTAGTTGGACAACATTTCAACTAACCCTGCAGATAAATGTATCGTAGGAAAACACTACACACTCAGTTCAAAGTGTCATGTTGCCTTGTCTTGCATTACATCAAGTGCCAGCTCTGTTTATCCGAACAATACTACTGGGCCTTTGACGCCAATGAATTATGAATCAGCAACAAGATTCTTAATTACTTCACCCACCCAATCTGAATAATGCAGCATTCTGATTTACAGCCATGTTAGTGCACATTGCATGTGGTAGTTAACATAATTGCTTCACACAGCTCAGCTCTCTCTGAGAGGTGTTTATGTCAGCATTTGACTCAGAGATGCGTTTGCATGCATGGATGTGTTTAATGCCACTGACGATGCCATTTGTTGCTTACTGAAGACAGCCACTCTGACAGACATATGGCCATGCACATGTTAACCCTCTGGCTCTTGTCTATGGTTCATCAAACACTAAAGAATGCAGGGATTGCAAACAGCTTTAAAGAGTGTTGCTCAATGAAGCAAAAATAATACGAAAAAACAAAATGCATAGAGACAAAGTTAGACACATGCACATACTGTACCTGCACAGGAATAATACAAATGTGCTGGTACAGTAGGACAGTGAAATATTCTGCTGTACAACAAAGACATGGACCAGTGATAGATGACATGGACACCTTGATCTTATTGTTGCCAAGGTAGTATTTATGCATTGATTGTTTATGAACAATCAAATAGTGAAGTGTCATCACATGCACAACAGTTGTCAGACTTATACCCTTTACCCATAAGCTAAAATGCCATGTTTATGGTTGTATACGTCAGCACATGTCACTATACACAAACCTCCAGCCTCATTTTTTAAAAAAATAAGTAAAAAGTGGCAACTTAACTTTGTTGTTTGATGGCGATGTTCCTAATCGGGCCCATGCCAGCGAGACCAAAAGCCGGACACGAAGCACAAAGCTTGGCCGAGACAGATGCCTTAGTCCGATGGGAGATGTTCAGAAGGATTTACCTAAAACTACATTTAATTTCAGTGACAGTTCCAACAACTAATGGCAACGGTGGGTACAATCAAACGGTAAGTCCAATAACAGTAGATAAATAATAAATGATAAATGGGTTATACTTGTATAGCGCTTTTCTACCTTCAAGGTACTCAAAGCGCTTTGACAGTAATTCCACATTCACCCATTCACACACACATTCACACACTGATGGCGGGAGCTGCCATGCAAGGCGCTAACCAGCACCCATCAGGAGCAAGGGTGAAGTGTTTTGCCCAAGGACACAACGGACGTGACTAGGATGGTAGAAAGTGGGGATTGAACCCCAGTAACCAGCAACCCTCCAATTGCTGGCACGGCCACTCTACCAACTTCGCCACGCCGCCCCTAGATATACTGTATGACATTTTGTAATGACACGTTAGCATGTAGCATTTGATCTGATCATTGATATTAGCAAGTGTGCAACTAAGACACTGGTACATGTACATGGTTCATACAAATGTAACAATACGTTAAATATATAGCATTAGCCTATCTAGACTACAATTTGATGAAACAGGCTACTTATAATGCTATATTATTGCATGAGTGTACATAGTCCTTTCAAATCAAGACACATATACTTTAATAACACTTAGTCTGTATACTTTATAGCACTGAAAGATGTTGAAGACAAAGATAATAATAATTATATTTTTTTTCATATTTTTTGAATATGGCACCGCTGTGGTGGTTGCTGGTTGTCTCTGTGCTCTTGTGTTACCTACTTGGTATTCTTGATGTTTTTCTCTTGTTTTCATGTGTTTGTTTTTTTTTCTTTTGGATTGGGCCCCTTCGGAACTGCGCAACAAGTGGTGGCACTTTTGTGACTTCTGCACTGCTTTTTAGTGCTTTTTTTGTGAACTTTTGGATCTACCTCGTTGGGAGCGATGGTGATGTTTGCACTGGAGACCAGCTCCTGGCTCTCTGCCACACCGGAGTTCGCATGGAGAGAATGGAAAAAGAAGGAAGAAATGGGGCTGCGGTGCTAGGGTTGAGTGTCGGAATGGACAGGCTTCGCGGGGTCCTGACTTAATGGGCATGTGTCGGACACTTCGGTCTCCCTGAAAGGATTGTTGGGCAGCCTAGGAAGGAGTTGACTCTCTTAGTGGCTTTGTTGGGTCCGTTCCTGTTTGTGGCTGTGCGGCCCCCCGCTCCAGCTGACGATGGAGAAGCCATTGCGGTGAATGTAGGTGTTGAAATTAGTTTTTGTTTGTTTTGTTCTATTGCTTGTCTATGTATGGTGCAAACATATGTGCACAATATGTATCATTATGGCTCATGTCTTTGGTTTTTCGTTGTGTTTTACTTTGTAGCTGTAAATACAAATATCGCCGCTGAAGTGGCAGATGGTTGCATCGCCTCTGTACTGTTTTGTTTTCTTTAATGCTTCCTCTTGTTTTCATACCAAAATGGCACTGCAGATGGCCGCCACGGTTCTTCGCTCTTTCGTAGTTGTTGTGTTTTTCTTTATTTCTTACACTGAACAAATAGAGTACAGTCTACCAACACACTTGGCCAAAAAATAGATTCTGATTCTGATAAACTAACCTTTCTCTTTAGTTCTGAAATGTGTCCTTTTTGTTTTCCTCTCGCTCCGGGCCAAACTCTGGCTTGTACATACAGCACATCCGGGAAGTATTCACAGGGCTTTTCCCCCCCTTTTATACATGGTACAGCCTAATTCCAAAATGGAATACATTCATTTTTGTTCTCAAAATTCTACACACAATTTCCTATAATGACATTATAAAAGTTTTTTTTTGTGCAAATATATTAAAAATAGAAGATAAAAAAATATCCCATTAACATACAGTTAGTATTCACAGCCTTTGCTCAATACTTTGTTGATATACCTTTGGTAGAAAATACAGCTTCAATTATTTTTGAATACGATGGCGCAAGCTTGGCACACCTATCTTTTGGCAATTTCGCCATTTGCTCTTTGCCCATCCCTCTTTTAAGCACCTCTCAAGTCCCATCAGGTTAGATAGGAAGTCTTAGTTTTCATCCAGGATGTCTCTGTACATTGTTAGATCCACTATGGACCGGACTCTCACAATATTATGCTAGATCCAATTGACGTCCATTGCACCGGTCGCCGGGGGGGTAATTGCTGCCCAAGGTGCATCAACAAAGTATTGAGCAAAGGGTCTGAACACTAATGTAAATGTGATTTTTTAATTGTTTTTAGTTTGAATAAATTTGTAAAAAATAAATAAATAAACGTTTATGGGGTATTGTCTGTATAATGTTCTGGACAAACATGAATTTATTCCATTTTGGAATAAGGCATAAGAAATAAGAAAATAACATAAGAAAATGTGGAAAAGTGAAGCGCTTTGAATACTTTTCAAATACCCTGTATATGACTGGATGCAAAATCATCCACTGTTGCCATTTATAATAACAAGTAGTTCTAACTTATATCTGTTAGTACAGAAGCATACCGCTAAAACTACAACATGGCTGACAGGGCATTGCAAGCTGGAGGAGGCGAGTCGTGGAGGAGGTCTCTTGCATTTAAAGACCACCCGCAAAACGGCTCGTTTTCAAAAGATAGTCAAAAATAAGTTTGAATATGGTCTATTAAGCAAAACATATGCACAATTTGGCCAACGCACCACCATTACAAGGTATGTATAGACCACAAAGAAGTGTTTTAAATCAACAATCTTTTTAGTTCTTTGCACACACATTGAACCCATAGCTAGCAAATAGAGCTAGACTCAAGAGGTTTTTTTTGCGCCATGTGTACAGTATGTCCAAGCATAAGCAGTCTAAACTGTCAATCATGGACCCAAATATGCAAAAAAAGAGCACTCCGGACACACTGGATTGCTTCCTCAGCAGCAAGACATCGCTGCAGCAGCCCAGAGATAAAACAAAAAAAGGCACATTTTTGATACCCTTAACAGTTGCAATAATAGATATGCAGAAGACCCAGTGTAGCTCCTCAAAAAAAGACATTTAATACATTCACTTTTTTTTCACTTTTATCAATTTAAAATTTTAGTTTTTGGTATGGTATGCTCTTATTAGACAAACATTGTACAGGATTACAGAACAGGAAGGGTGATGGGTCGCCACTTACGGCGCCCCGTAAAAGGTGTGAAAAAGGTAGACGCTCGGCAAGGATGAGTAAAAAAAAGTCAATCTCAGACTGGGCTTGTTGTGTTTAGGCGAGCGAAAATAAATGTAAACTTTTCACTCTGTCTATTTCTGGTCCTCAATCTCATCATACTTCACCATCAGGGCAGCCGGCGTCTCCAAGATGTTGTCAAATTTGCAATATATTCTAAAATCGCAAAAGTCTAAGTGCCCACAGTTCTGCTCGCACCCTCCAATCATTTGTGGCAGCTTTAGGGTACTTTGAACGACTACCAGCATCTTCCAGTTTGTCGATTGACCAGAGCAACGTTTACTCCAATCAGCAGATGTCCTGTTATCATGGTTCCAAATAGGTAGATGTCTTCAACGTTCTCAACTGCAAGGGTCGCCATGCACGTGGCACTTCACTTCTTCCAAGTGTCCGTCGTGTGTCCAGCAACAACCGTTGCATCAGGACAGATAGGTTCCCCCAAACCCAAGATTTTGTCAGTTTTGTTGAGGGGCAAGTTAATCAATTCCATTATTTGGATTTTAGAGAGCAATGCAAAAAGAGGGTACAAGAAATTTTAACAAAACAAAGAAGCAAGCAGGAGCGATAAGGGGTTAAGGGAGCGTCCATCTTTGACAACTGCCTGCAAGAAATGTTATATGTGGTAAAAAGTTCAACGGGTAAAAGTTCAGGCGTAGAGCATGTATGCTAAGTTACGAAATACTTCAAAGTGCACCCGCATTGTTTTGTCCATTCATCCATCCATTTCCTACCACTTGTACCTCTGTGGCCCAGATAAATTGTTTCCTTGTCCCCACCCTAGAGGGCACACTAATGTTAAAATCTTGTCATGTCTCGTTTTCTGTGAACCCAATAAAAAAAAGGAATTGTCACACCCCTAGTATTTACTGTACTGCAGACAAGGCAGACTCTGCTATGATAGTTGGCCTTAATGTATGGAGATTACCATTGGACTGCACGGTGGTTGAATGGTTAGCATATTGGCCACACAGTCAGGACAACGAGGGGTTCGTATCTGCGTTTGTTAGGGATGTAACGGTATCATATACTCACGGTACAACATTATCACAGTATTGAGGTCATGGTACAGTATTATTGTGGTACATGTCCAAAATAAACTTGGTAAAAAAGCCATAATGTGTCAAATGAAGTGGCAATAATATTTAGTTTAAACACACTTACTGTAATTGAACACAAACATAATGCTCAAATGTTTTATCATATTTATTACCACAAACATGTATTTTTAAGTGCAAATACTTGTGCAGGAACATCTACTGCTTCAAGCAAATATGTAAAGAAATTACTTACAGTTGATGTCTTTAAAGTGACAATAACCATTCGGTGTAACACGTAAAAAACAATAATGTGCAGTTTGGTGTCTTTCAACTTTTACATTATGAGAAACAGTGTCCCCTACAGTGGACATGTTTGATATTAGTCTGGAAAATGCTGTCTCTCAGAAAGGTTACTGACAATATAAGTTCTATTAATGTAAATACCTCACATATTGATGTTTAGCTTCAAATATATTTTCTGGATGACAGTTTGAGGGGGCGACTTGTCTAAAATTGATGGATAGATTTAATAAAAACAGTTTTTTGAAAAAAACCTTTCAGGTTGGTGTTGCCAGAATGATTTGTCTCTCTGATGACATACACTTTTACTCAGCATGTTAAATAATGGCACTACTATTGGGATTATTTTAGTGTTAAAACATATTATTTTATTGAAATGTGTATTCTGACAGAGACTGCTCTTACCACTAATTAAGTGGCATTTAATTAAAATGAATGTCATCTGTGACCATAGTGTTGCCTGAACATAAACTATTGCTGTATACGACTTTGGGTGTTGTACTCGACATAGACACATTCTTTCAAAGTAGAGTCACAAAGACCAAGACCCTAAGACCACTGACAATATTTAGTCCAAAAATGTTTGCTATTTTATTTGTCATTTGCAACTAGTTAATGGGTTTGTTTGTGTTGTCAAGGTGGAAAATATTGTTTGCAGAAATATTGCCCTTATATTAAGATAAACAGTGGTACCCCAATTAACAAGTGGTCTCTTGGCTTTTTGTTTTGTTGCATGCTTAAATCAAATATGAGTTACGCGCTTTCCATCGCTTGTGGCCGTAGTGAATGTCAAAATGAGCCCCATAAAATCTTACTCGCTGGCATTAACTTGAAGCTAGAGATGATATTCATTGAATTGAAGAAACAGGCAAAATCATGACCGACCGTGTGGATACTGAAGCAGGAAAATGCTTTTGTGCCAGTTAAGTGTTACAATAATGTATAAAGGGCGGACATTTATCCATGAAAGTATGGAGAAGCTGCTGATGAAGATACCATGGAAGTCGGCTCTTGTAAGTATAAACGACCAGTGTTCAAAGCGGTGTTTCTTTTGCGAGCTCCCCGCACCAAGACAAAGCGATCTTGGCACGGTGAGGGAAAACTGCGGCTGTAGCTACAGAAGTGAATAGCCAACAACCAACCTGAAACCAACTTCGCAGTGGTCGCTCTCCAAGTTAGATGCTGTACATTAATACATTACTCTACAGTGTTGGCGTTAACGCACTTTTTGTGGAAGTCCGAGCGTCCCTCGGACGCAGATGTTTTTCTTTTTCTTTAACCTCCCGGTTTGCTTGTTTTTTTTTTATCGATTATCGCTTTCCGCCGGTGTTTTGTTTTGTTTATATTTGCCAGGTCAAATTATTAATTATTAATTATTGGTCGACTTCAAAGTAATGCACTCCCCAATCTTAAAATCGATTGAGGATGATCTGGCACGTTGGAAAACACTGCCAATCTCACTTATGGGAAGGGTTTCTACCGTGAAAATGATGGTCTTGCCTAGGGTTAATTATCTCTTTTCAATGATTCCAACCAAACCTTCTCAAATCTGGTTTAAATCACTAGACTCACACATCAATCAGTTTCTTTGGAAGAGTAAACCAGCACGAATCAGCCTTAAAACTTTACAAGAACCCAAAGAATACGGGGGTCTAGAACTCCCAAACTTTTCCTATTATTTCCTTGCAAATAAACTACAATATATATTAAAATGGATCAATTCCACTTTATTGGATAGTTTATGGTTAGAGATTGAACAATCACTTAGCCAGGAGATCCCAATTTCTAACTTGCCCTTTATTAGCCAAATTCTCCGAAAACACAACTGTTTTAAAAGTATTAATATACGCACTACCTTAACAGCTTGGTGGGAGTTTTTGAAAATAACTGGGTCCCCACTCATTCCCTGTCAATTTACGCCCATTTGGAATAATCCTGATTTTCTTTTAAACAAGAAGCCATTGAACTTTCCAACATGGTATGATAAGGGAGTCAGATGCCTTGGGGATATCATCAATGCAAACAGTTTTATCTATTTTAAAAGTTTAATAACACAATATGCAATCAATCCTAATAAATTCCTAGAATATATACAAATCAAATCTGTAATCAGCGCAAGATTCAACAAAACAACATGGGAAAGTAATCATACGACCGTTAAATTCTTCAAAACATCTGCCCCCAAAGCTTTATCCAAATGATATGCTCTCTTATCAAAAATAGATAACACAATAAGTATCCCAACTTCCAAATGGCACTCAGACGTATCCACAAGCTTTGACCCAGAATTCTGGAAACAAATATGCCTCAATACTTCTCGTTTGATTAAGAATCCGAATTTACGACTGATTCAGCTCAAAATACTTTACAGAATACATTACACCGGTCTAAGAATGTATAAAATGGGTTTAGCTGACTCTAACATTTGTGTACACTGCTCAGATAATAAGGTAGATAACTACTTACACTCAATGTGGTCCTGGGCTCCCGTGAGTAACTTTTGGCTTGGGGTGTGCGAGAACCTATCATTAGCGTTAGAGATTCCTATTCCCATCTCCCCCGCACTCTGCCTGTTGGGTGATCTCTCCGCAACTGATCTTGATATAAACAAAACATACCTCCTTATAAATGCATTAGGCGTCGCCAAGAAAACTATTCTCATGAATTGGAAATCAAAAAATAATTTATGTACAAACCTTTACAAAAACATTTTATTAGATTATGTAGTTATGGAAAGAATGTCTGCTGAATCAAAACAACAACTGACAGAATTCTGATCTCTTTGGGCACCGCTGATTAATTTCCTGACCTGACTCCCATGGGGGCTGGGGCTGGGGCTCTGTCCCGGGGGTCTTGCTCCGTGGGTGGGGGGTCAGGGGGGCCGTGTGCCGCGGGGTCGGGTGGGCCTGGGATGTGTTCCCTGGTTCCGGCCTGGTGGGCCGATCCATGAGTGGTCTGGCGGCCGGGGGTGGATGGGTGTGCCTGGGCGGGGGTTGGAGTGCGGGTGGGGCTGTTGGGGGCGGCCGCCTTGGGTTGTGCGGGGGGATGTCCCTCTCGTGGGTGGGTAGGCGGGGGGTTGCGCCCGTGGGGCTGGGGCCTTGCCGCTGTCGGGCGGGGGGTCGGCTCGTGCCCCTCTGGTCCCGGGTGTCCGTGGGCTTCCTCCTTCCCCTGGGGCGTGGTCTGCCCGGGGCTGCCCTATGCTGCAGCTGTGCGGGCCCGCCTGGTGCCGGATTGGGGGGGCTGCTTGCCTCCCTTGTTGGGGCCCCGGCGGTGCTGCCCGACTGCCCTGCGGGGATCCCCCTCCTGTGTTTTACTCCGCCCTTATTTATTTATTAATTTTATTTATATATATTGTTATATATTTTCTTTAATTATCTATTCAATACATTTTATTTATTCTGTTAAATTATATATGTGTATATATGGGTGCGTGTGTATGTGTGTGTGTGTACGTTTGTATATATGTATGGTGGAATCTGTGTGTATGTATGTAGGTGCATATGTATGTGTCGCTGCCCCGGTGTGCATTGCTGATCGCGGCACCGGGCCTGCTGAGATGCCATGGCATGCCGGCTGTGGGCCCGGGGCTGGGCCCTTGTGGCTTTTTGCCGGATGGGGTGCCTGGTGGGTGGTGGGCAGGGGGGCCTGGACGTGCGGGAAGGGCTGCGGGGTTTGGTGGCGCTGGGCACTGTTGGCGACCAGGCCTCTTGTTTATTTTTATTTATTTAATTTAATTTAAAGGGTTTATTTGTATTTTATTTTTTTGTGTATGTATGTGTATGTGCATATGTGTGCATATGTATATGTATGTAGGTGTATTAAAGGCCTACTGAAATTAATTGTTTTTATTTAAACGGGGATAGCAGATCTATTCTATGTGTCATACTTGATCATTTCGCGATATTGCCATATTTTTGCTGAAAGGATTTAGTATAGAACAACGACGATAAAGATTGCAACTTTTGGTATCTGATAAAAAAAAGGCTTGCACCTACCGGAAGTAGCGTGACGTAGTCAGTTGAACATATACGCAAAGTTCCATATTGTTTACAATGATGGCCGCATGAAGTGAGAGAGATTCGGACCGAGAAAGCGACAATTTCCCCATTAATTTGAGCGAGGATGAAAGATTTGTGGATGAGTAAAGTGCAAGTGAAGGACTAGTGGGGAGTTGAAGCTATTCAGATAGGGAAGATGCTGTGAGAGCCGGGGGTGACCTGATATTCAGCTGGGAATGACTACAACAGTAAATAAACACAAGACATATATATACTCTATTAGCCACAACACAACCAGGCTTATATTTAATATGCCACAAATTAATCCTGCATAAAAACACCTGCGTGTTTGTTATGCTAGCTCCTAGCTCCTCTGCTAGCTCCTAGCTCCATAGAACACGCCAATACAATTCAAACACCTGATCAACACACACAATCACTCAGCCCAAAAGACCGTTTACCTAACCCAAGGTTCATAAAGCTTATATATTTTTAAAAAGTTACGTACGTGACGCGCACATACGGTCAAGTTATCGAATGTTTAGCAGCCAAGGCTGCATACTCACGGTACCTGATATTCAGCTGGGAATGACTACAACAGTAAATAAACACAAGACATATATATACTCTATTAGCCACAACACAACCAGGCTTATATTTAATATGCCACAAATTAATCCTGCATAATAACACCTGCGTGTTTGTTATGCTAGCTCCTAGCTCCTCTGCTAGCTCCTAGCTCTATAGAACACGCCAATACAATTCAAACACCTGATCAACACACACAATCACTCAGCCCAAAAGACCGTTCACCTAACCCAAGGTTCATAAAGCTTATATATTTTAAAAAAGTTACGTACATACGCAAAAAAAAGCCAAAGCTGCATACTCACAGTAGCACGTCTGCGTCTTTGTCATCCAAATCAAAGTAATCCTGGTAAGAGTCTGTGTTGTCCCAGTTCTCTACAGGCGTCTGTGTATCCAAGTCAAATGTCCTCCTGGTTAGAGTCTCTGTTATCCGAGTTCTTCCATCTTGACTGCATCTTTCGGGAATGTAAACAAAGAAGCGCCGGCTGTGTACTGTTGTGGCTGACTACGTTCGAAAAATACGTCCATTTCGCACCGACAACTTTCTTCTTTGCTTGCTCAGCTTCCTTCTTCATAATGCAATGAACATGATTGAAACAGATTCACGAACACAGATGTCCAGAATACTGTGGAATTATGAAATGAAAACAGAGCTTTTTCGTATTGGCTTCAATGTGGAAGGCATACCCGTGTTCGCCGGGCTACGTCACGCGCATACGTCGTCCTCAGAGGCGTTTCGAACCGGAAGTTTAGCGGCAAATTTAAAATGTCACTTTATAAGTTAACCCGGCCGTATTGGCATGTGTTATAATGTTAAGATTTCATCATTGATATATAAACTATCAGACTGCGTGGTCGGTAGTAGTGGGTTTCAGTAGGCCTTTAATGTATATATATATGTGTTTGTGTGTGTGTGTGTGTGTGTGTATATGTATATGTATGCATGTGTGTATGTGTATGTATGTGTGTATACATATATGTATGTATATGTGTTTGTGTGTACAGTATGTATGTGTGTATGAATGTGTAGGTGTGTTGGTGTCTCTTGTTTGCGTGTTGGCGTTTGGGCTGGCTGGTGGGCTGGCGCTGGCTGGTTTCCGTGATCCTGTTGGCGTCAGGTTGCCGGTCGCAGTTTTTTTTTTTTTTGATCACTTTGATTTGATTGGGTGGTGCTGGCTGTCTGGGGGTATTGCAGCTGCTGTTTCTGCTGCCGTTTGTTTGTGGTGTGGGCGCCCGTGGCTGCTGAGTCTGGTGCAGGGGGATGGCTGATGTTGTGACTGGTGGCAGCGCGCGCGCGTGGTGGTTGTCAGGGCTGACAAGCTGTGTATATGTATGTATATGTGTGTGTATGTGTATGTATGTACATCCATCCATCCATCCATTTTCTACCGCTCATTCCCTTCGGGGTCGCGGGTGGCGCTGGAGCCTATCTCAGCTACTATCGGGCGGCAGGCGGGGTACATCCTGGACAAGTCGCCACCTCATCGCAGGGCCAACACAGATAGACAGACAACATTCACACTCACATTCACACACTAGGGCCAATTTAGTGTTGCCAATCAACCTATCCCCAGGTGCAGGTCTTTGGAGGTGGGAGGAAGCCGGAGTACCCGGAGGGAACCCACGCAGTCACGGGGAGAACATGCAAACTCCACACAGAAAGATCCCGAGGCCGGGATTGATCTCACGACTACTCAAGACCTTCGTATTGTGAGGCAGATGCAATAACCCCTGTACCACCGTGCTGCCTATGTATGTACACTACCGTTCAAAAGTTTGGGGTCACCCAAACAATTTTGTGGAATTGCCTTCATTTCTAAGAACAAGAATAGACTGTCGAGTTTCAGATGAAAGTTCTCTTTTTCTGGCCATTTTGAGCGTTTAATTGACCCCACAAATGTGATGCTCCAGAAACTCAATCTGCTCAAAGGAAGGTCAGTTTTGTAGCTTCTGTAACAAGCTAAACTGTTTTCAGATGTGTGAACATGATTGCACAAGGGTTTTCTAATCATCAATTAGCCTTTTGAGCCAATGAGCAAACACATTGTACCATTAGAACACTGGAGTGATAGTTGCTGGAAATGGGCCTCTATACACCTATGTAGATATTGCACCAAAAACCAGACATTTGCAGCTAGAATATTCATTTACCACATTAGCAATGTATAGAGTGTATTTCTTTAAAGTTAAGACTAGTTTAAAGTTATCTTCATTGAAAAGTACAGTGCTTTTCCTTCAAAAATAAGGACATTTCAATGTGACCCCAAACTTTTCAACGGTAGTGTATGTATATTTATGTGTATGTGTATAAATGTGTATGTATGTGTATGTATATGTATATATGTGTATGTGTGTGTATGTGTATGTGTATGTATATAGATATGTATGTATATTTCTGGGGGTACGTTCTGGGCCTGCCTGTCAGGTGGGGGTCGGCGCCTCAGGCTACTGCATCCGGACTGTGTGTCTGGAGCTCCTGGGTCCCACCGTCCATCCCTTCCGGGGGCCTGTCTTGGTTGGGGCCTGCTGGGTCTAGTCCCTGCGTCTACTGTGGTAGCTTGGTGCTGCAAGGTTTTCCAAGGTGCTGCGAGTCAGCCAGTTGTTGGGGTAGTGACCTTGTGTGTCAGCATGTCTGTGATCTTCTTTTAATTCTTTTTTTTTTAATATATTTAATTATTTATTTATTTTTATTTTTTTAATATATTTTATTAATTTAATTTTTTTATTTTATTTTTTATTTTTTTCCCCTACCTCAGTGGGGGGACTCGGCGGGGCGGTTGCTGGTTGTTCTATCTCCATCGTTAGGGTCCCTGCAGGTGGGTGGTCCTGTGGCGGCTGATTTGGGTGGGGTGGCCGGGGGCTGGCCTCGCCGCTCTCTCCGGGGGTGGGGAGTGGGCTCATGGGGGCCCAGTTGCCGGTGGGGCAGGGGCGGTCTTCCCGTGCGGTTGCGGGGGGTCTCTGGGCCCCTCGGGAGAGGCGTCCCGCCTTTCTGCCCTTGTGGGGTGTGGTCTCTCGCTGGCTTGGGGTCTGGCTGTCCCCTGGTTTTCTCGTGCCTTGTCCTCTGCCGGGTGCGTCTATCTGCGGCCTGCTGCTGGCCCTTGTGGGCGGCGCGGTGGGCCGGGTCTGTCCGGCTTGGCTGCGTGGGGGCGGTGGTCCCTGGTTCCTTGGGCACCACACCTACTGTTTGTGGGTTGGGCTCTCGGGGAGGCTGGGGCCGTACTCTGGCTCCCACACACACTGGGAGTCAAATGTATTGTACATACAAATTCACGTATACTCACATACATACATACACACATACATAGGTACCTACGCTCCCACATACATATACAAATACAGTACATATTTACACACTCAAGGTTCGTACATCCACACGCACATTCATTATACAAACATACACATACACATACTGTACATATACATTCACTGTACAAACATACATATACACATACTGTACATATACACTCACTGTACAAACACATATACACATACTGTACATATACATTCACTGTACAAACACACATACTGTATACACATACTGTACATATACATTCACTGTAAAAACACACACATACACATTCTATACATATACATTCACTGTACAAACACAGATATACACATACTGTACATATACAAGTACATATGCACACATACACTCATGCACATAATCACGTTTCATCAAACATATATTAATGTTGTTGCCCTAGAGTAAACTGGGTACAACACATGGCACTCTGACAAAGCTTAACCTAAAATTACTATAACAATCTACAAGGTTAATGTAGGTTGCTTCTCTTTCTTCCCCTCCATTTTTCTGCATTCTTTCGTATCTCAAGTTATTATTACGTATATGTATTGTTGCCTTTGAACAACTGTACTGTTGATAATAAAGGTAAAGTATTGGTATTGTTCATTATCAATAGCGCTATTTCTATTGGTAATTGTATTGCTCCATTTTTAGTGTAATAATGCTCATTGTCATTTCTGTATTATTTTTTATTTTCGCTAACTGCTTATTTGCTATTATTTTACCATCATATTTGTACATGTCGTATTTGCTGATGTTGCTCTATTGTTGTTGTTGTTGTTGTGTTTGCTGTTGTTGTTTTTGTCTCTCTGTCTAATCCCCCTCTTGTCCCCACAATTCCCCCCTCTGTCTTCCTTTTTTTCTCTTTCTATCCCCTCCTGCTCCGGCCCGGCTGCACCAAATGATAATATAAATACATTTAATAAAGTCAAATACAAATAAGGCAACAAGAGAAGTATCCTACACTTCTCTTTTGTAAAGTAAATCTGAACAGCCGATATGGGCATCTACATCTACTATATGATTTGCCTGAAAAGCTGGACAGGACAAAAAAAATAAAAAATGCACTTTCAATTTCTTTATTTATGTTTTCTACAAAACCAACCGGACATCCACCATGCTAGTAACACTCCTGAACATGCTAGCTCTCCCTCTCATAACTTGCCCACTCACTTACACACATCACTCACCCCACATACCACCATTCTTAAAGGGGAACACACAGTTTATGGCCATCACAAAGCCAGACATAAATGCTAGAGGCATTGAGTGCCAGTGTATTAAATGACATTGAAACTAACTTGCCAAATTCTAAGTTTGTTGGCATTATTTGCGATGAAAGTGTAGATGTGGCGGTTTTTAAAGGACTGATGATCTACATACAGGTGAGACTAATCAATTAAATTTGTCATATGCATGTATGCCCTGGCACATGATTATCATGATTTCATGACCGAAGCAAAACACTTTTTACACTTTTATACTGAAATAAATACACCTAAAACGTATTAAATGAAAATATAGAAAAAAAATACCGGCAGCGGTAAAATGTTTACATATGCATAAACATTTTTTTTCATTTGTATTATTTTTTTAATGAATTAAGTAACGTTTATAAAAACGTTTTTCCAAAAGACATTATAGAATGTGAGCTATAACAGGATAATGCATACATTTTTATCATTTGTTTTCAAAATGGTTACAAAAAAGTGGGACCCCAAAAATGTACCGAGGGACCCCACTTTTATGACTTGATGGGGTCCCTGGGACCCCATTTTGAAAATTCCTAGCACCAACGCTGCTCTATACAACTACTGTAGTTTGTAGTGCATTCTATTACATGGTTTTTATACAATATATTACAAAGTGTTGTTTTTTTTTTTTTTTAAAGGAATGTTGCATGTAAAAATAAACGGGGCGTGGGTCAAGCACAGATTAAAAATATTTTAATGGTAATGCACTGATTGGAGATATGAGTGTTTTGAGTTTTGAGCTCAGTCATCAAACCAATAAAGCTCGTGAATTGACGTACTACTGTATTAATGTTAATGTAAACTATGGGTTTATTAGTTTTATAACAGAACACACAACAGAAGACAGCTGTGTTGCAGTAAACGTATAAACACAAACCAAATACACAAGATACCGTAAGATGTAAGAATTGTATTCAAAATCTTTATTGGCAAGACAACAGTACTTCATTAGAAACAGGAAATATCCATCAAATATGCACTGAACAGGAAAATTATATTTTAATAAAAACAAACAGGATTAACAACCCCACACACATAAGGACACAAAAAAAGGAAATTATTTCCTTACAGTTTCCTTTTACTTCTTTCCATCCACTTGACAGCACAACGCAATGTTAACATCTGACTTTCTCTTTTTGTTTTCTTTGTTCGTCACAAGCATACATCGATGCACATGTACACACAAACACGTAGGAGAACATAATGTACTGCTGTACATTCACACACACAAAGAAGGTAGCAGATGCTCTTAAGGCTGAGATGAAGGTGGGCATACAAGCTTTGCGTGTCCTGGCACACACTAAGAAGTTGTGCAAGAGTGACGATGTAAATATCTTTATACTTAAATAAATAGACAAAAAATACATTTGAGAAGACAACTTTTTCTAGTCTGTTTTTTACAGTCCAAATTAACTTGAAGTTGAATGGTGTCTTTGAGGCTGTCTAATGTGTTTTCTCTTTCTCCAGAACATTGAGCAATTATCTTGTTGGTCGTTAGCATAGCATTTACTATGCAAAGAATGCTAACAATGTCAAACAGGACACGGGATAATTACAACAAACGGAAGCAACAAATCAGATGTCCAAACAATTGGTGTCCAGTTTACCACACAACAACTTGATCCAGTTCCTCCATGCAGCCTGGAAGTAGAATCCCTGGGTACTGCTTAAGTTCTGAATGGAGCCCACACATGCGTACCTTGATACTTTGGCTCTCTCTGCTTCTGCATTTCTCTCCCCAGTGTATTCCATTCAAAGAAGAAGTCAAGAACAAGAAAAAAAAAAAAAGTGCAAATTTCTTAAAAAAGGGCAATGTTCATCAAAAATATTCAGTGCTCCACCCAATCGATATCCTCTGCCTTTGTTTTTGCCTCCGGTTAATTTGCCTTCTCGGTCATTTAGAAGAATTAGCAGCTGCTGCCTAGCCTTTCTGAAGGGACACATGGTTACCCCTCTAGTAATGGACCAGTACCACCCTCCGATCTCCTTGCCAACTCCTTCAGCCCTCTTATGTCTACTAGATAAGTTTTTCCCACCCAATCATAGTGCAGTCTAGTGAGTATGCTAGTTTAGATCTGTCTGGTCATGAGTGTGGTGCACGTCATGCCAGCTTGGATAAGAGGAGAGGGGAGGGAAAACCCTCTTTGTAAGTTATGGGAACACTATGAAACCGGCACAGTGGCTCATAAATTATGTGGTTCATTTGCATATGCTCGACATAAGGCATTATGCAAATACAAGTCCATTTGCATAATGGTTTCAGATTGCCTGCATTGCTGCTGTGTTTTTGCAGTAATGAAAAAGTATGTAGAGTTGCACTCATCGAAGCAAGTTAGACTAGAAAAGAGTTGTGAATCATTTTATCTCACACAAGTGTGTCTCATACTGCAGTATTTGTAAATGTCGATACGTTTCCCTAAATTAGTCGATTGCACTTTTACAATTAAAACGAGTGCCAAACGATAGCTAATTAACCGCAGTGAGCATCCTCCGACTCAATGCGAGAGGAGGGTATTCAATAATTAAACGATGTCTCCGCTTTTTAATCAGCTCTGTACTAAACGAGCAGAATTAAGAGCTGTGACAAAGACAAGCAGATGTAGCAGAGATAATTATGCGGCAATGACGAAAACGCTAATCAAAACAGATAAAAGAAACGCTTATTTACGGATCTTTGCCAATTCGGACAAACTAATTTGTTTACAACCTCGTCGCAATGCCTTTTATATATGACTAATGAATGACAAATTATATGTGGTCGTGATATCATCAAATTAATTTACAAATAGAATGACAGGACCACTTTGTGTAGCGAGATGAGCAGACAAAGCATCAACTTTAATCAGTGTAAAAAGCAGCTTGAAATACTTTTCTACGTACTGCGTCGCAACCACAGTCCAATTGTCGCATTTTAGCATGCCCACGGTGGGCACGGACACTCTCTGTCTCCATGAAAAACCGGTGCAGAGAGAACTCACGAATGCAGGTAACGCCAGGTCTCAGTCGGGAGCGCAGAACAGCTCGAGGAACTGGTGAGCTTATAGAACCAATTAACCCGCTTGTTAATTAATGTCAAGTCCGTATAGAACAAAAGAGGGCAGTGGATAGGTGGGCTGCACTGGGCATGTGAAAGGAAAGCAAGGAAGAGGAGGGTGGGTGAGAGGGACTGAGAAAGGGGATGGGCAAACAAGGGAAAAAAGAGCGAATGTGCTTGATGGCAGAGAGAAGTTGGCACAGTGCCATCCATTCAGTGGTAGCACCATGCCAGATCTGCGTTCGCGTTGAGAGATAAGTGCTTAGACAGAGCTGGGAAGTCAGAAGGGCACCATCCTCATACTGGTTGTTGCTTAAGAAAGAGACACTTTTGGCTATTGTTTTGGGTGAATATTTTTGGGCTACATAGAAGTTGAATCTCTTCATCTCACCAACCCCCGCGTCGTGGACTGGGAAAATCATCTGCTGGTGTCCAATTTTGGAATGGACTGACTGTTAGACGGATTAGAGGTTGTTTCATGCGACGTCATAGAATCGTGGATACGGAACGGAAAACAACACATCGCAAACAAGCCGACACAGGAAGTGACCCTCAACTTACACATAGACGAAAGAAGAATATGGATACGCCCTTTTGGATTAATTAGACTGATATTAAGAAACACAAAACAATGGCATTGTTTTGTTGTTTTAATAAAAACTGGGGGTGTGACGGCGGCATAAAAGGAAACTCCTCCTTCTCTTTCAGACTCTCTCTCTAAACATCTGAGGCTCAGCGCTCTGTGCCAAGCAGCCAGTCGACCATCTGGGCAGGACATGTCTTGCCAATTTGTCAGCCATTGTGGACATGGATGTTGGCGATCACAAACTCCATTTCCAGCCCAGAGTTGGTATTGAAGGACTTGGTCGTTTTTAGGGATGCCTAAGGAGCAGATATTTGGCCTTGACACATCTTAACCTGTGTACCAACAGGAGTTATACAGCACCTGGGAAGAACACTGACAAAGGACAACCAGTTTACTACATCTTGTAATCCAATCACCATACCGACTTTCGGATCTGTTGGACTTTGTCATTGGACCGTGAATCGCTTCTCAAAATCCAAAGCGATAGGAACAAGCAGAGGCTGGACAGCACCTGACATCACTAATTAGTACATGTGCTTCGTTAATCAAGGCGGGAATGGCTTGAACAAGTAATCATTAACGGAAATTGTAAATAAGATGACAAGAAACAAGGACTGGCAAATGACCGAACCCATGCAAATTTCCATTTGCTTTGATTGGCTGGCAGCCACTTGTACCATAGGCAATGCTTCAGCATATGCTGCCAGTCTGGTTTGAGGAAGAGGAGGAGGAAGAGAGGAAAGAATGGACCTGAGGGACTGAAGCTCAATGGCAGCTGTTAAGGAAACCATGCAAATGAGATGATGGCAATACAAATTTAAATCAACAAAAGGACACTTTTTTGGGAAAGTAAATAGCATAATTTTCTAGGCAACAATGAGAGAACGTCAGACTCTTTTTGGATGCTACCTCAGCAACATGCTAGGAGAGAGAAAGCATGCATTTTTTTGCAATTGATCAATATTTGCAGATATAATGAAAGAACTGGATCCCACAGTACATTCTTCAGCAGACCGGGGTGGCAGATCAGCAGATGAATGGGTGCAGAAGGCACAAGGTGTCTGAGTTCAAGAGGCACTGAGGGGGAGGTGCCGGCCTGTCTGCACCCAAACTGAGGCTAGTGAGGCCGTGGGAACTCTTTACAGCGCTCACACCCACATCACCGCCACTTTTTTTTGGTCCCCTTCTTGCCAAGCACCCAAAAGAAATGAACAAACTCCACCCTTTCAGGATTGTACCTTGTGTGCTAAACTATCATAAGCAGATGCAATGCTGTCTTAGCAGGGATGACTTGCAGTTGCTGTGGGTCCCAAGGAGCGGTTTATGTGGTTACTGGGAGGTCTGCTGGCATCGGGCGCTGAGCCAAGGATGGGCATCGCCCAAAGATACACAATGGAGGATTTTATTAGGTCTGTTTTTCATAGTTGGATAGCGGAATTAAAACATTCATCAGCAACGCAAGGATACCTGTCTGCATCTAACATTAAGGCTTTCCCCCCTGGATTGAATAAGAGGCATGGTTGTGAAAAATGAATAATTAAGGAAGTCATCCAAAGGGAGGGATTATTACATCTTTATGCTACAAAGGCATGCCTTACCAAAATGCATGCATCTGGAAGTACCAACACGGAAGGCATCAATTTTGGAATAATTTCAGTCATTTCAAAAGCAATAATCGCGATCACAACAAATACAATTAATTTCATTTTTAATCACCGCATGTTTCCTGTCATCTGCACGGGAAAAGGCGTGGACATTCTAATCTTCGACGCTAATGAACTTTGGATAATCATTTTTTTATTCTATTCCTTGGGGGGATGCTAATTGCACAGCGTCTTCATTACCAAAATGGATTACAATAAAATGGGGGCTTGCAGGAGCAAAGCAGAATGAAAGGGGAGGTGGAGTGTGTGCATGTATGAGTTTTAGCAAAAGGAGAGAGAGAGGGAGCAAAGAAAGGCGAAAACGAGGATATGTTTCTTTCTTGGTTGTATTCCAGACGATTTAATGCAACAGTATTGACAAAAACGAGCAGAGAGAAGCTGCACTTCCAGTGAAATGAAGGGCTCCCTTTGGAAAACATTTTCTTTCTGCCTGCTCTCCAGTGTGCCAACTGTCACATATGACGACTGCTGACTTTACTGGGTCTGGATCTTACAAACCTGGAGCAAGAAGAAACTTCTCTGGATTCTACATTCCTTCCCTAACCGGATTTTCCTTGTTTTATTAAATTAAGTGTTTGAGAAATATAGATTTTAATTGTCGCATTACGCTGGCGCCTGGGTGAAGCGGAATGCAGAGGAGAACACAGACGGTGGCGGGCACTGGCTAATGTTCTCTGTGCTTAATCATCCCACCGCTGTCATTTTATGCATATTTCATTTGCATATCATTAAATCGCTAAGGCGTACTGGCAAATGGCAGTGGGGAGCGAGAGAGTGGAAACAGAAAAAGATCAAATTTTTGTATAAAAAAATGTGACTGATTAAGCGATGACTATCCTTAACGCTTAACCTGTGCCTGTTCTTTTTCTCTTTTTTTATAAATAAAAACATGCTTGGAAGCCTAATGCATAAATTGTCCGTGTTATAAACTGTACCCTCACAAACATGTAAAACGGGTGTATGTTTTTGATTATAAAAACAATGTGGCTTTGATACCTATTTAGTGCCAGCTGGCCATTAATAAAACGCCTGTGCAATTAAAATGTCCTCTTTAATATTCAATACAAGTAGGGATACAATCCCATCTGAGCCATACTTGATGAAGACTACTTCACAGCATAGCACTAGGACTAAAAACATATGCAGATGTGGTGAACATATCTAATCCCTAATATTAACATACCTCAAAATAACGCCCCAAAAAACAGCTACAAAATATACCACAGTACAATGGGACACGTTATGACAAATAAAGCATCTTAACTGTTTGTTGATTACAATTTGTACTTACTGCATCATTCAAATCTCAGGACTAAGTATCAGTTAACAATTATTTTCAAAAACATCTCTATATCAGGTTTTAGACAGGTGACCTTGTAACGTTACCAAAAAAAAAGAGGCTAGAAAATCCAATATGCCATATGACGGTTATTATTTAAAATAATTATATTACAATATTAAGAGCGTGGAGAACAATTCCATGGTGCAATTTATTCCACCGAGGCTTGTGTGTCTAATTGCTGTTCCTCCCTTTTCCAGACATCCTTGTTTAATTCAGCCGCTATGCAAAGGAAAATCCCCCTAAAGCCAAAATATTCAAATGAAGTGAGCTTTCACGCTCATGCAATTAGCCATGTTTAGTAATTTGAGAAATGAGCGCCGCAGGGAAAGGGAGGGCGGAGCTGGTACAGACGGCGGGCAAGCAGGGGAAGCCCAGAGAAGTGGGTGGGTATGACTGTGGCGCTTTGTAACCATGGCACATGCAGATGTCGCTGTAGTTCTTCCAAAGCCTCTACTGTACCAATTGGGTGGGTGGTAACGAGGATCTCGTTGGTGATCACACACCTCCACTGTGTTTCTGAGGGGTGCTGGCATTTAAATTCTAGCAGCCAGTGGAGGGGGAATGGCGTGGGTTTAACCATGGGCGAGGGGAGATTCCTTGCTGTATACTACAATGTGGATGCAAATCATATCTGGGAAGTGAGAAATGGAAGGGTTAAGCAATATCAGGGGGGCAACTGTGTTTCGAGACAGAACATAAGAGGCATTATGCAGAGTGCTTGCATTAATATGCATGCAGGGCTCATTACTATGCAGCTCAGCAAGAGATAATATCAGTGGACTGTTCTGCTATGCTTTGGTTACTATTAACTATTACAACTATATTAGTCAATCAAAATACTGTAATTTATCCTCCATTTTGATTATGTTTATTGATCATGCTTAGTAATCAACGTTTGTAGCAATACATGCAACCATACAAGTCGGTATATGTCATGTTCCTAACATGCTTGCTCATTTTTGCCCTACAATAATCAATGTATGTAGTCCACAGCAAAGGCTTTGTTTTAGGGAGTACTGTAAAGATGATTTAGAAAACACAGACCGTTAAACATTAACTTTAAAGACTTCAGTAATATTGGAACCACTAAGAATGGGGGGCACAGTTTGGGAAGCTAAGGAGTCGCTGAAAATCAGTATTAATTATATGATAAATTGTATTGTCTGACGTCTTCAGAGTAATTGGTACATTGTAATTATTTCCAATTAGCATGTATATGTATCACTGTGGCAATCAAGGTGATCCGGTACATCTAGCCGGATCTTCATAACCATTGTGAAGGTCAACTATCAATCAAGCAACACGATATGATAATCTCACTCTCAAGTCAACCTCGTAATGGTGAGTGAAAGAAGTGCCACACTGACGAAACCCCCGTGGCTAAGATATCTTTAAATAGGTTTGGAGCCATAAAAAAACAGAATGAGGCCTCAGTCATTGAAAATACTTACTTTACCCTTTTTAAGATTTCTGTTTGTGTGTGTGTGTGTGTGTGTGTGTGTGTGTGTGTGTGTGTGTGTGTGTGTGTGTGTGTGTGTGTGTGTGTGTGTGTATATATATATAAACTGTATATATATATATATATTTATCATCTCAAGTCACCAAAAGCATCAGATGGAGCAGATGCAGGCTTTTCTATTAAAACTAGTCACTGAATGTCACTCAACCCTTGAGTCCTGAGTGTTTTAATCGTTATGGTTTTTGACATACTGTATATAAATTGGTTCACCTCTGCAATACCCTTAAACAAAAAATAGAGTTTCAAAACAGAGGAAAGAAGTGAGTGGAAATGAGTGAAAGACTGCATGAACAGAGCTAGTGTGAAAGAAATGGTGTGTCAGTGCTGTGTCCCACTGGGCTTGAACTGGGCAGGAAGCAAGAGAGCCATTACATGAGTGCCGCCTTTGACAGCCCATTCGCATTACGACCACAAGACAGTTAACATCACTGTTGTAGCTCCAAGCTTTTAATGCAGACTATATCATCATATTCTGGAGGGGTTTCAGTGGCAGATTTGACAGGACATGGTGTCAACCACCTTCTTTAGCTATGATGAGACATGTTTGGTGGGAAGAGAACAGCTGTGCACTGATGATGCAGTTTGTATACATAAATGTGTGAATGTGTGGGGTTTAGGTCTAGAACAAGAACACACTATTAACTCAGGAGTTCCGAGAGTGTCTATGGATTAAAGGTACATATAGTATCAAACAGTATTTGTATTCTTTTTTTTTATACACTATTGATAGCTAAAATATTACTCAGTCGACTGCAGACCTCCGTCATGGCAGAACAACTGGGGTGGAAAATAATGGCTGTCAAATGTAGGGTTGCAACTAACGAATAATCATCGGCTATCTTAACCATTAGTCAACTAAACACAACACTTTTTCAGTGGCTCTCATAGACTTAGACTTAGACAAACTTTAATGATCCACAAGGGAAATTGTTCCACACAGTAGCTCAGTTACAAAGGATGGAAAGTGTAAGGATGGAAAGGATAATGCAGTTATAAAGTAGACTAAAAATGTACCGTAATAGCAATATAAAATATAACATATATGTAATATTTACATATTATATATACAGTATATGATATATACTGATATATTATATTATATTTTATATAATATATACAATATATAACAATTACCATGTACAATATTACAGTAAATGTAACAGCTGCAGCATAAAATAGAGAGTAGATCCAGCAGAAAATAGACATTATAAACAAAGAGAGGTAGCTAACATAGAAGCGGTCAGGTAATAGACAGATATCATCTATTGCTGTATGGCGAGTGATTATACAGCTGGATGGAGTGCGGAATGAAGGAGTTCTTGAATCTAATCGAAATTTAGTGATTGTCTTATAAATTCAGATTTATAACTATCAATAAAGATGACTACTTAAAGGGGAACTGCACTTTTTACATTTATTTCGCCTATCATTCACAATCCTTATTTAAGACAACACATAGGTTTTTCTTTTTTTATGCATTCTAAATAGTCAATAAATGAATTTAAAAGTTTGCTTACAATGGAGCCTATTCTGTCTCTAAAGTCCACACTCCTCCATCATCGTTGCATACACACGCGGTAAGTATTTATGTAATGTAGTAACAGGCACATTTACAATAACATTTAATATTTACGTATTTTGCTAATTGTAAGGATACGGCAGCACATTAATTTCACAAACCCATCACAATGTTTGCTTTTTCCTTCAACAATAAAAACTACTACTAATCATGGGAGACTTCATGAGAGCCAACAAATATAATAAAACATCACTTACAATGTCTGCTGTCATAAGAATGCCGACAGATGGAATCGTGTCATAGTCCTGTTTAGATGAAGAATGACTCATAATTGTCATGAAGAAAAAAGGGGGTGCAACCAAGCATCTTTTTGTGTCTTTCTCACCATTTCCGGGTCTAAATTGCCTGTCAAACTGTACCAACTTGGCAGATTACGTCCTCATTCTTCTACTCTAAAAGTGAGAGGCATTATTTATAACCTACAAGTAACTTCCATGAGTTCCGACATGAGAAAGCACCTCACTAGCTGATGATGTCAACATAGCCACACATGCTCATGATCACGGCGCCGCTATGAATAGTTTGTCTGTGTCAGCGCTTATATTAACAATATCACTAATGCTTGGTTAATATTCAAGTCACAGAATGTTAATGGAGTATTGTTGGCGCTTTTTGGATGGTTATTTTTTTAGGGTTTTTTGTGCGGAATAGAGAACCGTGCATTGGCTCCATTGTAAGCATACTTTTATTTACGTTTATTTACAAGTTAGAATGCATTTACAAAAAATACTACCGTCGTCATGTCTTTTATAATGATCGTAAACGACAGGCAAAAAAAATAAAAATAAAGTACAATACCCCTAAAGGGGTCACATTGTGATTTTTTATACATGTAAAACGTTCCCTGTGGTCTACATAAGATGTAGTGGTTGTTTCTTTGGTTAACATTTTGCATAGATTTAGTTTTACAGACCAACTTCAAGCCGCTTTCTGACCGTCTGTGTTACGATTCATACACCTGCCGCTTCTCACTCTGCTGTGCGCTCTGGGGAGCGCACCTGGACACGCACACGGGCATTCCTCTCCTACTGCAGCCGCACGGGTCACTCTGCAATCAACACACCAGACGCTGATGAGTCTCCTCCCTTCATAAGCCAGCGTGTCCTGCGTTCCAGTGCCAGAACGTAGCTACTTGTACTTGTACAGTAAGCCTCTCACGTCTCTCGCTATGGAAGCATTATTGTAGCAAAATTATTTGCAAACGTGTATCTCAATCTGTGCGCATGTAATCCAATTTGCGTGTGTTTGTACTAATTTGTGTGTCTGTATATCAATCCGAGTGTGTGTGTTATCAGGTCCATGTACGTGTGTTTTAAGTTGTCTGTGTCTCTAATTAGAAAGAAGCCCTCGATAGGTTGTCTACTTACACGTGACTTTTGCGGCACTTCTGCTGTCTAAGATTTGAGCGCGCGCAGCCAGATTTGTGAGCGTGTAATACAACCTGTGCGCGCGCATTTAGAAGTGCATGCGTGTAATACAATCTGCGCGTGCGTATCTATGATCTGTGAGAAGCAGGAACTCTCTATTGTGTTCAAGATGGCGTCGCGACTAGTCGCAGAGGCTCAACGCTCTCCCGTTCGGTGCTTTTTTATGTTATTTATGTACGTCTTTGTTATTTTACTTTTTACATCCTGTCGGGCAAACAACGTCTACACCAGGCAGGATCTCATAGAAGTCGGATCTCCCGGAGAAAGCGCCGTCACGGCCGAGTTTATCCGTGTAAACAACATCCCGGAAGAAATTGCGAGACAACCCGGATCTCCATGGTACATCATACCCGGAACAAAGCGCCGCAGGCGGCGTAGAGAACGTAAAAAGAAACGAGGCTGCAGAGCTGGTCTGCTGGAGAGGCTAAGACAACGACCGAACAGACCACCACTGCCGAGTATATTTCTCACAAATGCAAGATCACTTGCAAACAAGATGGACGAACTGAGGCTACAGGTAGCAACGAACACCACCGTGAGGAATAGCTGCGTGCTAATAGTCACAGAAACCTGGCTCCATTCATCCATCCCGGACCTAGCTATCGAGCTAACAGGCTACACTCTACACTGCCTGGACAGGACAAAAGAGGCTACAGGGAAATCGCGTGGAGGAGGACTATTAATATTCACAAAGGACACATGGGGAACACGCAAAAGCATTGTGAGTAGCCACTGTCCCCCTAATCTAGAATATCTGACTATTAAATGTCGACCCTTTTACCTGCCGAGGGAATACAATGCTGTGTTGCTAACCGCAGTGTACATAGCGCCAGATGCTAACGCTAGCACGGCGCTAGGTCAGCTGCATGATACAATCAACCAGCAACAAAGCATGTATCCGGAGGCTGCTCATATCATCGCAGGATACTTTAACCATGCTAATCTGAAGGTAGTGCTCCCCAAACTACACCAGCATGTAAAATGTGCCACAAGAGGCAAAAACACACTGGACAAGGTTTACTCCAATATTAAACTGGGCTACAGAGCTAAACCTTTAGCACACATGGGCCAGTCAGACCACATATCCCTGCTACTCATCCCAGCATACACCCCCACCCGGATAAGTGCTCCCACCACAACAAAGACCATCAATACCTGGCCTGAAGGTGCCACTGAAAAGCTGCAAGACTGCTTTGACACCACTGCGTGGGAGGTCTTTGTAGACGAGGACCTGGAGAAATACACATCAGGAGTACTGGGCTACATAAAACACTGCACAGACTCTGTTACTGTGGATAAGCACGTCCGAGTCTATTCCAACACAAAGCCATGGATGACGAGAGAGGTGCAGAGGCTGCTGAGGGAGAGGGACACCGCGTTCAGATCTGGCGACGGGGAGCTCTACAGCACTGCCAGAGCCAGCCTGAAGCGTGGTATCAGGGAGGCTAAGGAGGACTACAAAACGACGATTGAGGACTGCTTCCAAAGCAACGACTCCAGGAGGGTATGGCAGGGGGTCCAGCACATGACCAACTACAGGCCCAGCAACCTCCCGGCCGGCAGGGGAGACCCCCGGCTGGCAGAGGAGCTGAACTCCTTCTACGCCCGCTTTGAGGTAACACCATCGGAAGCAGTCACACTTCACTCAGTAGCAACACCTCCCCCAACAGCCACACCTCAATCAGCAGTCACACCTCACTCGGCAGACCACAGCAGCCTCACCCTTTCAGTGACGGAGCACGAGGTCAGACGCACACTGAAAGCCGTGAACCCGAGGAAGGCTGCGGGACCGGACGGCGTCTCCGGACGGGTGCTGAGAGACTGCGCTGATCAGCTGGCTGGTGTACTCACCGACATCTTCAACCGGTCCCTGTCCCAGGCCACCGTCCCATCCTGCCTGAAAACCTCCACCATCATTCCGGTCCCCAAAAAGAAAAACACTGTCAGCAGTCTGAACGACTACCGGCCAGTGGCACTCACTTCCATCACAATGAAGTGTTTCGAGAAACTGGTCCGGACCCACATCCTCTCATCCCTACCGCCCGCATTGGACCGCCATCAGTTTGCCTACCGAGCCAACAGGTCTACGGAGGACGCCATCGCTACGGCTCTCCACTCTGCCATGTCCCACATGGAGGGGGGGGGGGCTATGTACGGCTGCTCTTTGTAGACTTCAGCTCTGCATTTAATACCATCTTACCTGACAGACTGGTGACCAAGCTAGCAGACCTCGGAATATCCAACCCCACCTGTCTCTGGATTAAAGACTTCCTGACTGACCGCCATCAGAGGGTGAGGATGGGTACCCACACCTCCACAGCCCTCAGCCTCAGCACCGGCTCACCTCAGGGCTGCGTGCTGAGCCCCCTGCTCTACTCACTCTACACCTACGACTTCACAGCCACCCACCCCGGCAACCACATCATAAAGTTTGCCGATGACACACCGGTGGTGGGCTGCATCTCTGGGGTCGACGAGACGGCATACCGGGACGAGGTGGAGCAGCTGGCAGTGTTGAGCAGGGTGAACAACCTGAAGCTGAACCAGCTCAAGACCCAGGAAGTGATCTTGGACAGCAGGAGGAGAAAGACTACCATACAGCCCCTGTACATCGACGGGGGCTGTGTGGAAAGAGTCTCATCCCTACGCTTCCTGGGAGTTCAGCTGGATGAGGACCTGTCCTGGAGGACCAACACCACAGCCATCGTCAAGAGGGCACAGCAGAGGCTCTACTTCTTGAGAGTACTCAGGAATCTCCACCTGAGACAGGATCTGCTGGTGTCCTTCTACCGCTGTTCTGTGGAGAGCATCCTCACATACTGCATCTGCGTATGGTTCTGCAGTTGCACAGCAGCAGAGAGGAAAGCTCTCCAGAGGGTCATCAACTCGGCCCAAAAAATCATCGGGTGCCCCCTCCCCTCCCTGGAAGAACGGTATAACTCCCGCTACCTGAAGAAGGCAGCCAACATACTCAAGGACCCGTCCCACCCCGGCAACAGCCACTTCGATCGGCTGCCTTCCGGCAGACGTTTCAGAACCATGCGAACCCGCACAAATAGACTCAGGAACAGTTTCTACCCCCGGGCCATAACTGCACTAAACGCAGCTAAATTGTAAAAAAAAAAAAAAAAACTCCCTCACGTGCAACATGAGGAAGCCACCGGTCAATCACGATACGGGACTGTGCAATCAGCGATTACATGCCAACTGGACAATATTTATCATATTTATTCACACAATTATCCACAATAAAAAGCCTGCACAGCATAGGAGGTAGGAAATGCTGACTCCCACCCCCTTAGCACACTGGGATTCAGCATTACTCCTCTCTAGTCACTTTATACTTTTTACTGTCTCGTTTTCTTTTACATTGCCTCTTAGAGTGGTCTTAGGCCACATTGTATATTGCATATTGTGTATATTGTGTTGTTTTTGTATATTGTGTGGTTTCTTCTTTTTAAAAAAATGCAAAGCACCTCAGGGAAGCAATCTAAATTTCGTTGGACCTGTACCTGTACATGCACAATGACAATGAAGATCATTCATTCATTCATTCTATTGGTTGTCTTTTTTACACCTGCATGTGTTTGCTCAGTAACACACGCACTAAGAAAACCTAACTTGTTTACAGTCACAATTACTGATAACTGATTTGAAGAAGACAAAAATACAGCCCAAGTTACTAATAAAACATTAACTTTTTACTCACAGTTAGTGATGGAGCGTGGTCCAACGTTGTTTCTTTCAACGCAGAATAACATGTTCAGTGGCTGTAAGGCGCCGACTAGTGGCGAGTATAAGGAAAGGCAAGGGGCGTTTACCAAACATTGTACAACGTTCAAATCGCTGTACAGACAGACAACTCTTACATAGCAAAAAATGTTGCAAAAGTCAGGTGTAAAAAAGACAGCCAATAGAGAGTTCCTGCTTCTCACAGATCATAGATACTCACGCGCAGATTGCATTACACGCATGCACTTCTGAATGCGTACGCACAAGTTGTATTCCACGCTCACAAATTTGGCTGTGCACGTTCAAATTTTAGACATGCACATCTGAATGCGTGGCAGAAGTGTCGCAAAAGTCACGTGTAGGCAGACAGCCTATCGAGTATGAGGGGCCGTTAGGGACATTATTCAGAATGACCTCTTACATACACTACTGAAATGCTCTCACATAAACAACTGAAATGTTTTTCTCTCACACACCCTACTGAAACACTCTTATACACACTACTGAAACACTCTTACATACACTACTGAAATTCTCTAACATAAACAACTAAAATGTTTTCTCTCACACACCCTACTGAAACACTCTTATACACACTACGGAAACACTCTTATACACACTATTAAAACACTCTTATACACACTATTAAAACACTCTTACATACACTACTATGCTCTCACATAAACAACTGAAATCTTTTTCTCACACACACTACTGAATCACTCTTATACACACTACTGAAACACTCTTACATACACTACTGAAATGCTCTCACATAAACAACTAAACTGTTTTTCTCTCACACACCCTACTGAAACACTCTTATACACACTACTGAAACACTCTTATATATACTACTGAAATGCTCTCACAAAAACAACCAAAATGTTTTTCTCTCACACACCCTACTGAAACACTCTTATACACACTACTGAAACACTTTTACATACACTACTGAAATGCTCTCACATAAACAACTAAAATATTTTTCTCTCACACACCCTACTGAAACACTCTTATACACACTACTGAAACACTCTTACATACACTACTGAAACACTCTTACATACACTACTGAAATGCTCTCACATAAACAACTAAACTGTTTTTCTCTCACACACCCTACTGAAACACTCTTATACACACTACTGAAACACTCTTATATACACTACTGAAATGCTCTCACATAAACAACTAAAATGTTTTTCTCTCACACACCCTACTGAAACACTCTTATACACACTACTGAAACAACTTTTACATACACTACTGAAATACTCTCACATAAACAACTAAAATGTTTTTCTCTCACACACCCTACTGAAACACTCTTATACACACTACTGAAACACTCTTATATACACTACTGAAATACTCTCACATAAACAACTAAAATATTTTTTCTCTCACACACCCTACTGAAACACTCTTATACACACTACTGAAACACTCTTACATACACTACTGAAATGCTCTCACATAAACAACTAAAATGTTTTACTCTCACACACCCTACTGAAACACTCTTATACACACTACTGAAACACTCTTATATACACTACTGAAATACTCTCACATAAACAACTAAAATGTTTTTTCTCTCACACACCCTACTGAAACACTCTTATACACACTACTGAAACACTCTTATATACACTACTGAAATGCTCTCACATAAACAACTAAAATGTTTTACTCTCACACACCCTACTGAAACACTCTCATAAACACTACTAAAACATGTGTTTTTCTTAAGCACACACACACACACACCTGGAATTATTTTTCACTTGTATGTATAAACGGATTTCACCTGTGTGTGTGTGTATGCTTTTTACACATGCGTGTGAGAGACAACAATTTCAGTAGTATTTGTGCAAGGATTTCTGTTATGTTTATAAGAGCATCTTACCAGTGTGTATGCGAGCATCTTACCAGTGTGTATGTGAGCATCTTACCAGTGTGTATGCGAGCATCTTACCAGTGTGTATGAGCAAGGTTTTTATTTTTATTCTTTTAAAGCCAAGTTACAATATGTCTGCCTGACCGCCGACAAGTAGCTTAACCGAGGCGGGAGCTCTACTTCACAATTTGAGGGCTTCAGCGGAGAATATAAGAACACTTTCAATGCAACAAGGGTCGGGCTGCCGCCGTGGCTTGTACCTGCGTGCTGTGACACCTGAGCGGCCACACAGCGGTGCCTTTCTCCTCCCGACAGCCAAGCAGCCTGGAGCACTCGTTCCATTGCGAGTTTGCGCCGCAGCATCATCAAGTGCAACGTTCCAGCTCATGGACATCGAAGCAAGAGGAGGAAAAGGTAATTAGACATTATTTATTTCTAAATGATTGTTGAATCCCACGCAATGTAAGGCAACATGGCATCGTAGTCAGCTAAACAGTTAGCCTTAGTCATGTGCCTCCACTACAAACAAGTTAGCAACTAGTGTTTCCGCGGCTCCTAAGAGTCTGACATCTATTGCAAACTTGGCGTTTGTCTCGGAGGAAGCGGACAAAAGTACACAGTCAAATCAGCTGGTAATGTTTGCAGCGTTGTTGCTATGGTAACATGTCGAAATGTGAGTCACGTCATGGTACGTCAGAAACTAATCATTTACTAATAATAATGGATTACATGTATTTAGCCCTTTTCTATCGACTAGATAAGGGGTCCCCAAAATACGGCCCGGCCCGCAGGGGAAAAAAAAATAAAAAAATTTCAATCTGACTTTTGTAATCCATTTTTTGGTGTCTCCTAGCCGCTCAGGCAAATTGTATTGTCTAAAAATGCATTTCCCTGTATGACTTATATTGTCTTAGCTGTTTTCATGTGGTCTGATTGTTACATTCTTATTTCAGAGTCACCACACAGCTGCATGACCATTTCAACAAGGACGGAACAAACAACCTCTGGATTCATGGAAGTTGGCTTCCAAACAACTTCTCTCCACACAAATATATTGTTTGGAACATTCAATATATTTCACATAGAAACATACTAAATATCCTTTTTTTTTTTTTTGCTCAAAAAAGACTCCTTATGTTGTATTATTCATATACTTTTCAAATGTTCTTGTAGTCAGCCAATCTTTTCAGTATATTAGAGGGAATCTTTACCTGACCTGTTTGGACTGTCATCTGCAGTCTTCTTCAGAAGGGACACCTGACTGCTGTGGTGTGTTGCCTACCAGCTCTTCTTATAGGCCTGAACAACCAGGCAGACTACTTGATGGTCAATGGTGGAGGAGCTAATAGGCAACACCTCACAGTGGTCAGGTGACCCTTCTGAAGAAGACTGCAAATGACAGTCGAAACATCCATCCATCCATTGTCTACCTCTTGTCCGCTTTGAGGTCGCAGGAGGTGCTGGAGCTTATCCAATATCAGGTAAAAATTCCATTTAATATACTGAAAATATTGTCTGACTACAAGAACATTTAAAAAGAAAACTAATGTATCCTCTTTTTTTGACAGAAATGGACTTTCATTCAAACATAATAATTTGTTGAAAAATATATTATTGACATGAATCCTATTGATTATAAAAGATTGATAAATGGCATTTCAGTCCAGCTTCTTCAGCTCTTAAAGTCTTCTCTACGGGAAGAACAGATGGAGTAAGTTTTTGCAAGCTTAATGATTGCTAAAATAAACATATTAGTTACTAAATGTAACAATAACACAAGGAACACAATTAATTCTGATAGAACTTGTCCACCAAAAAGGGTTGTGTCCCAGAGAAACTTCTTACCTCATATTCATTTTGAAAAAAATTGGACTAAACATAACACATTTAAAATAAAGTTACAATCATGTCACAATTGTTACCCTGTAAATCTCTTCTGTCTAAATTCATCCAGGTTGTTTCTTTAGAATGCTCTTCTTTTTGTCCCATTGAAAAAGAGTCAATTAACCATGAATGTCCAATCTCACAATTATTCTGGACTGAACTTTCTGTTGTACTGTTTAGTACTTACAATATACTGTTTAGTACTTACAATATACTGCTTAGTAGTTATAATATACTGTTTGAGTTCAAAGAAAGGGTTCTGTTCTTACAAGGTAAATGTCATAAAAACTTGAGTAAGCTGTCAAACTGCTGTGTCTACTAGGAGTATTACATATTCCATCCATCCATTTTCTAACGCTTGTCCCGTTCGGGGTCTTATTCATAAATACAATGTTATGTTATGCAAACCAAATAGTTTTTCATTTTATTATCCATCCATCCATTTCCTACCGCTTGTCCCTCTCAGGGACATTATAAAAAAGATTACATCAAAGAAAAAACAATATGTAATGTGTAATATGATGCTTTTATTTGATTTTTGTTTTATACTTTTAACTGTTATTTCTTACGTTTCTGTTTTTTTGTTAGTGTTGTTCAAATATATTGTTAAATGATTGAAAATTATGACGAAAATTATTTGTAAATACTTATTTTGAAAATGTTTAATATCAAATATCTTTGATATGGAAATAGCTTTAAAGAAAAATGCACCATTCTAGTCATTGCTGTTCGATGGCTTTTTGTTTTCCTCCAAACAGTGAAGTACATATCATTTTGCTAAGTTTGCAGCACACTACTCCATTGATAGCAGAAAACACAATCTGTCCACGCATGCGTGTAGACTACGTCACTTCCGGAACTTGAACATTTTACGACGGAGTCCGCTACATCATGTTCTGTGTTATTTTAATGTTTTGTATAAAACTACAGCTTACCAAGGAGTAAAAGGGAACAACAATATACAAATTAACAGAATGTACATTTAAAAAAGGGAGTATTATCGCCACATTTTCAACCACTTTTACTTTTCTGTCATCGCAATAAATGACACACAGGGGCACCACTAACTCATCGCATACATCTTTTTAAACAACGCATTTTAACAAAAATCTATCTGTGGTGTAACAAAAACTAGACTTTTAAATGATCAGTATGGTGAATTGATGCGTTTAATGTAATAGTAAAAAATATGTATTTGCTATTTAAGGCTGCTGTACGGTTTCAAAATAAATACTGTATTCTTAAGTAACATTTGTTTTGTATGTAATCTTTTATATGTTATTGTTATTCAAATAATGATTAAAAAAGTGAAAACCATGATAAGTGGTATGACGGGCATGATCATAATTGCGTAAAACAATTTGACGGAAGTGACGTCGTCTTCGTGCACGCATGGACTGACCGTGTATTCCGGTAACGATGGAATAAGGTGACAAGCACTTCTTGCTTCATCCACAACATATGTTCATATGATATTCTTCATTTTTCAGATTCAAGCTTTATTTTTTGAAGTGAGAGGCAATGAAGAGGATGTTTTCTGTTTTTTTTACTAGTGTTCTGCACTGCATTGAGAGGCTGCAAATAGGGTTGGGTATCGTTTGAATTCGAACGATTCCGATTCTTTGTTTCGATTCCGATTCCTGACGATTCTCGATTCCGGTTCTTTTAAGAGGCAGTGTCAAAAAAAAGTTTGGGATATTCTAAATGAGCTAGCTAACCTACATACAGTCTTTCTGAATGAAATAGTCTGACATTCTCCATCAATTTTAATTCTATTAACTTTTTATGAACTTTACTATAAATTCCTCACAGGGCTGTTTTCAAGTAGAATATAAATATCAAATCTATGAACTTGAATATAAATATTACAAATACATTTTCACAGGGGTACACTTTCCTCAAGAGAGCTTTATTTTTGAAAACCTCATGAAAACACATTTACACATAAGTGTTTGATGCTGCAGGAAACCTCATGAAAACACATTTACACACACAAGTGTATGACGCTGCAGGTACTTAAACATGTTACCGTGCTCCCACTGATGGGCTAACCTGGTGCAGAAAAGCAAATAAACAATAAGAAACAACTTGCAAAACCCAGTCCAAATTAGCAGCAGGTACAGTATAAAATCAGAGACAGTTCTTGTTTAGGAAAATGACCATATCCGCCTTCTCAGGCAGGATGCGTGAGCGTTCTGGACAGATAGTGTCTCCTGCTGTGGAAAATACACGTTCGCTGGGTGTGGAAGAAGCTTGAAGGCATAAATAGGAGAAAGCGAGATCTGATAGCAGGAGGAGGACGGTCGGCGCAGCGCGTCGAAGACAGGACATGCATATATTTGTACTTCATGAACTCGGAGGTGCTTCATCATGTTCAACATGCACCCTCCTAAGCACAAAACAGTCCTGTCGCACGTGTTATATTTCACCGATATTTCATTTTTTTTAGTAAAATAAAGCCACACTTTCGACCGCCGACACCCGCTATCCATGCTTGACTGACTCGCTCGGCTACATAGGCTCGGCTATGCTAAAACTTCCGGCGGTGGGCGCTTCTTCGTTGGTGTTCAGTGGCTTCTTCTTCCGGTCGGCGGACTTATTCTTTTTTTCCGGTCGGCGGACTGGGTATCGAAACTAGGAATCGAAATTTAAACTTTTGAACGATTCCGGGAGAATCGGAAAGTTAGTCCCGGTTCCAATCGATACTCGATACTCGATATCCAACCCTAGCTGCAAATAGAGGACTCTGCTATTTTCCATCAGGAGAGGCTTTATCGAGAGATTAATGAGCAAACTCAAACTGTATCTGCATTTCTTGGTGTGTGTGACGATGCGGCTGTCCAGGACCTTCTAGGATCATTGTATAGATATTTTCGCAATGTGCTGCATGAACATGAGGCCAGACAGAGAGCCAAATTTGGCACCTTCAACACCCATGACTGGCCAGCCAGTCATGGGTGTTGGAGGTGCCAGATCCAGTATAGCCACTGAACACATTTCTCACTGTGTCCATCGCTATATAATGGCAAATTATAGCATCATGCTTTGGAATTAGTCGAAGAACACAATCCAGAGGTTGTTTGTTCCGTCCTTGTTGAAATGGTCATGCAGCTGTGTGGTGACTCTGAAATAAGAATGTAACAATCAGATCACATGAAAACAGCTAAGACAATATAAGTCATACAGGGAAATGCATTTTTAGACAATACGATTTGCCTGAGCGGCTAGGAGACACCAAAAATTATGGGTTCTCACTTCTCTAATCCATTATTATTATTTATTATTATTAAAAAAGGGATTAGAAAAGTCAGATTTAAAACTATTTTATTTTTTTCCCCCGCGGGCCGGATTTTGGACGCTGGCGGGCCGTAACCGGCCCGTGGGCCGTATTTTGGGGACCCCTTATCTAGTCGATAGAAAAGGGCTAAATAAATGTAATCCATTATTATTAGTATATGATTAGCTACTGACCTACCACGACGTGACTAACATTTCGACATGTTACCATAGCAACAACGCTGCAAACATTACTAGCTGATTTGACTGTGTACTTTTGTCCGCTTCCTCCGAGACAAACGCCAAGTTTGCAATAGATGTCAGACTCTTAGGAGCCGCGGAAACACTAGTTGCTAACTTGTTTGTAGTGGAGGCACATGACTAAGGCTAACTGGTTAGCTCACTACAATGCCATGTTGCCTTACATTGCGTGGGATTCAACAATCATTTAGAAATAAATAATGTCTAATTACCTTAACCTCCTCTTGCTTCGATGTCCATGAGCTGGAACGTTGCACTTGATGATGCTGCGGCGCAAACTCGCAATGGAACGAGTGCTCCAGGCTGCTTGGCTGTCGGGAGGAGAAAGGCACCGCTGTGTGGCCGCTCAGGTGTCACAGCACGCAGGTACAAGCCACGGCGGCAGCCCGACCCTTGTTGCATTGAAAGTGTTCTTATATTCTCCGCTGAAGCCCTCAAATTATGAAGTAGAGCTCCCGCCTCGGTTAAGCTACTTGTCGGCAGTCAGGCAGACATATTGTAACTTGGCTTTAAAAAAAAAACAAAAAAAAAACCTTGTCTGAAAAGGGGCGGGGATTATTGGTGACCGGAACCGGAATGTAACCTCGCTCATACACACTGGTAAGATGCTCGCGTACACACTGGTAAGATGCTCGCATACACACTGGTAAGATGCTCGCATGCACACTGGTAAGATGCTCGCATACACACTGGTAAGGAGCTCGCATACACACTGGTAAGATGCTCGCATACACACTGGTAAGATGCTCGCATACACACTGGTAAGATGCTCGCATACACACTGGTAAGATGCTCGCATACACACTGGTAAGATGCTCTTAAAACATAACTGAAATCCTTGCACACATACTACTGAAATTGTTGTCTCTCACACGCACGTGTAAAAAGCACACACTGGTGAAATCCGTTTATACATACTAGTGAAAAATAATTCCAGGTGTGTGTGTGTGTGTGTACTTAAGAGAAACACATATTTTAGTTGTGTTTATGAGAGTGTTTCAGTAGGGTGTGTGAGAGAAAAATATTTTAGTTGTTTATGTGAGAGCATTTCAGTAGTGTATATAAGAGTGTTTCAGTAGTGTGTATAAGAGTGTTTCAGTAGTGTGTGAGAAAAAGATTTCAGTTGTTTATGTGAGAGCATTTCAGTAGTGTATGTAAGAGTGTTTCAGTAGTGTGTATTAGAGTGTTTCAGTAGTGTGTGTGAGAAAAATATTCCAGTTGTTTATGTGAGAGCATTTCAATAGTGTGTATAAGAGTGTTTCAGTAGTGTGTATAAGAGTGTTTCAGTAGGGTGTGTGAGAGAAAACATTTTAGTTGTTTATGCGAGAGCATTTCAGTAGTGTATGTAAGAGTGTTTCAGTAGTGTATATAAGAGTATTTCAGTAGGGTGTGTGAGAGATAATTCTGAATAATGTCCCTAACGGCCCCTCATAATCGAGGGCTTCTCTCTGATTAGGGACACACAGACAACTTAAAACACATACATGGATCTGAATACACACACTCGGATTGTATACGGACACACAAAGTAGTACACACGCACGCAAATTGGATTACGCGCGCCCAGATTGAGATACACGTTTGCAAATAATTTTGCTACAATAATGCTTCCATACCTCACTTCTTTGCCCATGTGTTTCCTCGCTCTTTGTGTTTCCCCTCCATCGTGCTCACTGTGTCTTGTCTTGTGTTGTCATCCAGCAACCCCTCGTCATCCCCTGGTTTCGAGATGTGTGTCTCGTCTCCCTGGATGCCCTCTGGACTCTCTGCTGCCTTCCTGGATATCGACCTCACGCCTGCCTTTGGACCAAAACGCCTCGCTCCAGCCCCTGACCTCCTGCCTGTCCCTGGATCTCCGAGCCCGACTTGCCCTTTCTGGACTTCCGCACCGATGTCAACACGCACCTTCAACACCACCTGGTAACACTCCTCATATACTTACCACTCAGTCACACCGTGTACATTTGGGTTAATCACACACTTCATATACAGTATATTTATATATTTCAACAAACACGCTGCAAGCTAACGATGTCCCTGCCTCTGTGCCGTGTCCTTCTCACACTGTACCGTTACAGTCTTTTTTTGTGCGTGGTCTTATTTATGTGCCTCCACTCCTACTATAGGCAAGGCAAGGCAAGGCAAGGCAACTTTATTTGTATAGCGCTTTTCATACACAAGGCAGACTCAAAGTGCTTCACAGACAACAAAGTGAAATGAAAGAAAATAAAAGCAAAATTAAAATGCAGACAATAAAAATAAAAACAGTGCAGACGTTAAAAGTTAAAAGATTAAAAGATTTAGCTGAAAGCTAAGGTGAACATAAAAGTCTTCAGTCTAGTTTTAAAAGTAGTGAGAGTTGGGGAGAGTCTGACATCTTCAGGAAGTTTATTCCAGCTATGTGTTGCATAGTGACTGAATGATGATCTCCCTTGATTTGAGTTTACTCTTGGAACCGCTAACAGATTGGTCTCAGAAGATCTTAGTGATCTAGAGGGCGTATATAGTGGGAGCATATCAGTGATATACTTGGGCCCTAGACCATGTAGTGATTTATATGTGAGCAGGAGGATTTTGAAATCTATTCTCTGATGTACAGGGAGCCAATGTAAGGATTTAAGAATTGGTGTAATGTGCTCACATTTTTTGGTCTTTGTTAGAACTCTAGCAGCAGCGTTCTGAACAAGCTGTAGCTGCCTGACAGTTTTTTTGGGAAGACCTGCAAGGAGACCATTACAATAGTCTAGCCTACTGGTAATAAAGGCATGTACAAGTTTTTCTAAGTCTTGAGCTGACATGAGCCCTCTAAGTCTTTTTACATTTTTGAGGTGATAGTAGGCCGATTTTGTTACTGATTTGATGTGACTGTCGAAATGTAAATCAGAATCTAAAATAACCCCAAGATTTCTGGCTTTATTTGAGGTTTTCAGGGACAGTGATTGAAGGTGTTGGATGACTTTAAACCTTTCTTTTTTAGCACCAAAAACAATTATCTCAGTTTTATCTTCATTTAGTTGTAGGAAATTTTGGCACATCCAGTGTTTGACTTGCTCAATGCACTGGCACAGAAGATCTATGGGGCGATAGTCATTTGGTGATAGCGCTACATAGATTTGGGTGTCATCGGCATAGCAATGATGGTCAATGTTATTATTTTGCATGATTTGTCCTAGTGGGAGCATATAGATGTTAAATAAAGTCGGCCCCAAGATTGAACCTTGGGGGACTCCACACGTTACGTTGGTTGGTTCTGATACAAAGTCACCAATGGAAACAAAATAGTTCCTATCTTGTAGATATGACTTGAACCAGCTTAAAACTGTGCCTGAGATCCCCACCCAGTTTTCCAACCTGTCCAAAAGTATTGAGTGGTCGACAGTGTCAAATGCAGCACTGAGGTCCAAAAGCATTAATACTGAAGTTTTGCCAGAGTCTGTGTTTAGACGGATGTCATTTATAACTTTAAGAAGGGCCGTCTCTGTGCTATGAAGAGGTCGAAATCCTGACTGGAAGTTGTTGTGGCAGCCAGTAGAAGCCAAGAAGTGATTTAGTTGTTGGAGGACAACTTTCTCAATTATTTTACTTATGAATGGTAGATTTGAAATTGGTCTGTAGTTGTTGTTATGTAAGCAGTAGTTCATCCTCAGTATATTTAGCTTCAAAAATAAAAGGTTGTGAATCCTCATGTGTCCAAAAATAATCGTCTTCATTCTCTGTTACCAAGTCTGCCATGATTAGAACATGCATGTTTGATTCCGGAAGTAGGAACACACATTTGTTGCCAACATTGATTTCTGTTTCTGGAAACAGAAATCAATGCGCTGAATAAATCAGTCCCGGAATTAATAAAAATTATCAAAATACGGTAAATATTGAACATATTACATATTGCTATGAATGTGTTTGTTGCTACATTATATATAGACTTGCAGTGTGTATATAAAATATTGATGGAGGGTTTTGAAGTGGGCACAGCTGTTGTGTCCTTGGGCAAGACACTTCACTCACCTGCACATAGTTCCACCCACACTGGTTTAAATGTAACTTAAAAAATGGGTTTCATTATGTAAAGCGCTTTGAGTCACTAGAGAAAAGCGGTATATAAATATATTTCACTTTTCGAGGGCTTTGAAGGCTACAATGATGACTCCCATTTGCCCATCTTTCCAGCGTTTTTATCACCTTTAAAAAATTTTAAAAAAAAGACGTGTGTTCTTGTCTCTTATAATGATTGTGGACAATTAGTAAGACTTGTAAAAGGGGAACTTGTAAAAACAAGTGCAGTTCCCCTTTAACAACTCACACTTTTGAAAACTGCTAGCATATTCTTAAAAAAGGGAAAACACGCCCAGGCGACTAAAAAAACACTTCAAGATATTTCCTGGGCTCCTTGTTAGTCTGCGCCAATTTTGGAGACAATGTACACTTCACTGCACATTTAATATATGATGAATAAATGTGCTATGAGTGTTTTTTTTATTTTATGCAGCAGCACACGCACATTCAGGATGTTTCCTGGGATGTGTGTAAGTGTGGGCTGATTGTAAATATATTGTAGATGTAATTGTTACGTCCAGTACAGGGGTGTCCAAACTTTTTTCAGTAAGGGCCGCTTTCAGAAAAATGTAATGTAGTGGGGCCACTTTGATATGTTTTGTACCTAAAAACAAAACAATGTAGGTCAATCAATATATGCTATACAAAACATCCATAATTTAGCTTTATATTGTAAGTAACAAAGCAAATTTGTTTAATGTCTTATCTAACTCCTTAAGATATTAAATTACTACTTATTACCATTAACTTTCACTAATATTTTAAATGTTATTCATTAAATTAAAACAAATCTTTAATGATTTAACACACTCAATGGCTTACCGTAGCTTGCAAAAAATGTGTACACGTTTATGACACGACGCACTGCAATAATCAAAGACCATATACCAGAGGTGTGGACTCGAGTCACATGACTTGGACTCGAGTCAGACTCGAGTCATGAATTTGATGACTTACGACTCGACTTGACAAAATGTAAAGAGACTTGCAACTCGACTTAGACTTTGAAGGCCTACTGAAATGAAATGTTCTTATTTAAACGGGGATAGCAGATCCATTCTATGTGTCATACTTGATCATTTCGCGATATTGCCATATTTTAGCTGAAAGGATTTAGTAGAGAACATCGACGATAAAATTCGCAACTTTTGGTCGCTGATAAAAAAGCCTTGCCTGTACCGGAAGTAGCGTGACGTCGCAGGTTGAAGGACTCCTCACATTTGCACATTGTTTACACCAGCAGCGAGAGCGATTCGGACCGAGAAAGCGACGATTACCCTATTGATTTGAGCCAGGATGAAAGATTTGTGGATGAGGAAAGTGAGAGTGAAGGATTAGAGTGCAGTGCAGGACGTATCTTTTTTCGCTCTGACCGTAACTTAGGTAAAAGGGCTCATTGGATTCCACACTCTCTCCTTTTTCTATTGTGGATCACAGATTTGTATTTTAAACCACCTCGGATACTATATCCTCTTGAAAATGAGAGTCGAGAACGTGAAATGGACATTCACAGTGACTTTTATCTCCATGACAATACATCGGCGAAGCACTTTAGCTACGGAGCTAACGTGATAGCATCGTGCTTAACTGCAGATAGAAACAGAAGAAATAAGCCCCTGACTGGAAGGATAGACAGAAGATCAACAATACTACCAAACCCTGGACCTGTAACCACACGGTTAATGCTGTGCCGCCTGTCGAAGCCTAGCAATGATGTTGCTATCGACGCCATTGAAGCTAACTTAGCTACGGGACCTCGACAGAGCTATGCTAAAAACATTAGCTCTACACCTACGCCAGCCCTCATCTGCTCATCAACACCCGTGCTCACCTGCGTTCCAGCGATCGACGGCGCGACAAAGGACTTCACCACAATGATCGGTGCGGTCGGCGGCCCGGAGACGGAGGAAGTCAACCCAGACAGGTGAGGACAGCGGCGCGGTGGCGGACGGCGTTTTAGCTTTCGACGACACCCCGGCCGCCATCAGAGTCGGCGAGAAACATATATTTCCCCAAAGTTACGTACGTGACATGCACATAGCGGCACGCACATACGGGCAAGCGATCAAATGTTTGGAAGCCAAAGCTGTAGTCACGGTAGTGCGTCTGCTATCCAACTCAAAGTCCTGGTTGTGTTGCTGTAGCCAGCCGCTAATACACCGATCCCACCTACAGCTTTCTTCTTTGCAGTCTCCATTTTTAATTGAACAAATTGCAAAAGATTCACCAACACAGATGTCCAGAATACTGTGGAATTATGTGATGAAAACAGACGACTTAAGCTGGCCACCGTGCTATTCCAAAATGTCTGCTTCAACCCGTGACGTCACGCGCAAACGTCATCATACCAAGACGTTTTCAGCCGGAAGTTTCCCGGGAAATTTAAAATTTCACTTTATAAATTAATCTGGCCATATTGGCATGTGTTGCATTGTTAAGATGTCATCATTGATATATAAACTATCAGACTGCGTGGTCGGTAGTAGTGGGTTTCAGTAGGCCTTTAACATCAATGACTTGTGACTTCACTTGGACTTGAGCCTTTTGACTTGACAAGACTTGCTACTTTCCACAAAATCCAAAGATTAAAAAGTTATTCAGGAGCACTCTGTATATTTCATTGTGTACGTGTGTGTCTGTCAGCGTGTGCACTGTCGGTACAACATCCAATCAAATTAGATCTATGTTGTTTTCATCCAACAGCATTCATCCAATCAAATTGCAGGACAACCAACGAAGAAGAGCTGTCAAAAAACGCACCAGTTTTGTTCAGGTATAAAAACTACGAGGTGGTCAACAAAAAACTAATTGCAGTATGCAAAACATGCGGTTCGAAGATTACAGACGGTGACGCAACAACTTCCAACTTCGTTCGACATTTCAAGTTGCACAAAGAACGGTAAGTTTTGAACGTGAGCTAACGTTTATTGGCTAAGTAAAGTAACTTTTATTTGCTGTGTAGTTCAATCAGTGAGCCTGTAAACTCACTGCTAACGTTATAACGTTATTGCAAACACGGCAATCTGTTGCGTCCACTGCAGTTCGCTACCTTATTCATATTTTTTGTTAAGTGATTTTTTTTAAGCAGGGTTGCATGAGGTACCTATGCATAATGTCACGTTAGTCAATGTATCACACACAGTAACGTAACGTTAGACGGCGGTCAGCAGGACCGCGTATTTTAGCCACCTACAAAAAGACAAACAGTAAAATAAAGGTCAGTTAAAATGTACACTATATTAAGAATATGTGTACAAATTGCATAGGGCCCTGACATTTAAAAATTACAACTCTGTTCATTGTTATGTTCATGTATTTATGTTTTTCATGTGTACGCACACATAAACACACATACAGTATGAGATGAGATCAATGACATAAGGTAAGAACAGGATATAAACTGCTGTGGAACTAGTTACAATGCAATATGCCATGGAAATACAATGTTAACACTTTTGTACAAATAAGTACAGTTGCACAAAAGTGTTTATTCTGTAAAGGAATGAGTTCAATGTTTAAAATGACTGATTAATAGTGCTACTATGAAGTGCAATGTCAGCACTATTTTTTTTCCTGCAATTTCAAATGCACTTGTTTTAATAAATAAAGCGTTTTAAAAGCATACACAATCTGTGTAAATATATTAGTCTGTGGTTAAAAGCAGTGGTCCCCAATCACCGGTCCAGGGACCAGCACAGGTCCGTGACGCTAATTGGTACCGGGCCGCACAGAGACATTAAATAAGTTATAATCGACTGCATTTTCTCCTACTTAACTTTGGCCAGTCCTACCAGACACACCAATAAGCTTGCTCATAGATGTATTACAAAACTCCTCATAGGAAGTCACCATTTGCTAGATTTGTTACATATTTTGTTACATGGGACAATGCACATTAATAAACATAAAATGTAAAGGTGACAAATCTTAGCCAAAAGCTTGGTTCCATCTGCAGACGGCGCCAGGTAGATGACCTAAGATCAGGGCAGATAAGGAAAAAAGTGACCATAGTAGTTAAAGTGCATAAGGCAGAAGGAAAAGTGCTAAATTGTTGCATATAATAATCGTGCAGAAGGAAGAAAATACACATCTCCTTTGGCCTAGTAAGTTAAAGTGCTGGTATGATTGCACAAAGTCCTATTACTCAAGTAGTTAGCAATAACACATGTATTTACACATGGAAAATTGGACCAAAAAAAGCTAACATTATTGTATTTATGTATGAAATATTGCACAAAATACGAATACATAACTTTTAAAATGGAAATAGACAGGAATCTATTGGAACTAATGTGGGCTCTGTACCGAGGATGTCGTTGTGGCTTGTACAGCCCTTTGAGACACATTGTGATTTAGGGCTATATAAATAAACATTGATTGATTGATTGATTGAACTAATGGCAAGTATTTGTATCTTTATTATATATCCATGCTCTTGTCCTTGAATGTGATGTATCACCTATAACCCATCAGATACTAAAGCCAAAAAACAGCCTACTACTAGCAAGATTTGATAAAAAAAACAAAAGTCTATGAAGAGATTTTTTGCAAATTCAACGTTATGGTGAGTTTTTTCATGTATTCATTTTTCATGCACTTATTTGATATACATGTATTTATCCGCCACACGTGGAAGGTCGGTCCCTGAAAATAATGCTGACATTAAACCAGTCTCTTCTGCAAAAAAGGTTGGGGACTCCTAGTTAAAATGACTTGAAAGGACTCAAAACTCAAAATGCAGGACTTGGGACTTGACTTGAGACTTTCCAGTCTTGACTTTGGACTCGATACTTGAGGGCAAAGACTTGAGACTTACTTATGACTTGCAAAACATTGACTTGGTCCCACCTCTGCCATATACAGTACATTAAGGCACATGGGTTTTCAAATTTCATGTCCTTGTCCATTTTCTTTCTTTTTTGTGTGTAATTTTCTAATTCAGGACATTTTTATTTTGTTTTTAAAATGTGTCGCTGGCCAAATAAAGCTTTGGACACCTCTGGTCTAGTTGATCACAATTAAGATTATCACATTAACAAAGGCGTAATGCCATCAAGTTATCTGTGGCTGATTTTCCGGCCTTCTGATTGGACAAGCGAATTAACGCGTTTGCGTGTAGACAGAGATTGATTTGAAACTGCCCTTGGGATGAGTTTAACACTGAAGAAGGGTTTCTTAAATTATTCGTGTTCGTGTGGACATGGCCTTAGGCTTCCATCATAAGACTCAATAAACAAAAACTTTAGATATAATGAACTCCTCCTAAGACGCTGTTTTATGATCCCTGTGTTTATGTTCAGTGCAATTATTATGTTTAATACAGGTGTGTATGTCCTTCGGCAATGAAATAGATTGTAACAGTTTGTAATTTGACTGCTTTGCTTTGCTGGAAGATATATTCAATAAAACATAATTAATGCAAAATGTAACTGTGTTGTTAAACCAACTTTAAACAAAGAGGTATACAAAGATCCACAAGTAGGTTAGATCAATGGTCCCCAACCACCGGGCCCCGGCCCGGTACCGGTCCGTGGATCGATTGGTACCGGGCTGCACAAGAATTTAAAAAAATATATATAATTATTATTATTTTTAAATTATTATTATTATTTTTAAATTAAATCAACATACAAAACACAAGATACACTTACAATTAGTGCACCAACCCAAAAAACCTCCCTCCCCCATTTACACTCATTCACACTCATTCGCACAAAAGGGTTGTTTCTTTCTGTTATTAATATTTCCGGTTCCTACATTATATATCAATATAGATCAATACAGTATGCAGGGATACAGTCCATAAGGGACGCCGTGGCGAAGTTGGTAGAGTGGCTGTGCCAGCAATCGGAGGGTTGCTGGTTACTGGGGTTCAATTCCCACCTTCGTACCTTCCTAGTCACGTCCGTTGTGTCCTTGGGCAAGACACTTCACCCTTTGCCTCTGATGGCTGCTGGTTAGCGCCTTGCATGGCAGCTCCCGCCATCAGTGTGTGAATGTGTGTGTGAATGGGTAAATGTGGAAATACTGTCAAAGCGCTTTGAGTACCTTGAAGGTAGAAAAGCGCTATACAAGTATAACCCATTTATCATTATCATTTATAAGCACACGATTGTATTTTTTTTATGACAAAAAAAAAAAAAAAATAGCTGACCCGGACATTTGAAAGTTCTCATGCCGTCTGAGAAGTGTTGTATCCGAAATAGCTGCAACCACCCGTTGCCTTCTCTTAAGGCAGGGGTGTCAAACTGAAATACAGATTGGGCCAAAATTTAAAACTGAACAAAGCCGCGGGCCAAGGTTGAACAAATTAACCTTTTAATAGGGACCCAAACAAGTTTTGCATTGAATAATGAACAAGCAGGGCTTATATAACTTTATAGTTACATGCAAATTCGAGTTTCTAATAATAATAATAATAATTAAAAAATATCAATGGCATATCAAATACAATTTAGATAAAAATTGAATGCCTCTTTTCTATTTGCAGCCTTCTGATATAAAAATTAAACTGCTCAGTTTGCAACACACTGATCTAATCTGATGTGCCCAAGCCAGATACCTGGCATCTTTTCTTGGATGCTAGTTCATTAATGTCGGGGCTCAGGCTTTGAGCTGAGGCAACCTTCATTATCAAACGAAGGTGTTCATCAGTCATTATATCTTGTAGTCCACCCGGACCACAGTCTTGGGGGCGTGCCTTAAAAGCACTGCCTTTAACGTCCTTTACGAGCTGTCGTCACGTCCGCTTTTCATCCATTCTAACAACGTGCATCGGTTGAGGTGGGCGGGGTTGGGGGTGCGGGGTTTGGTGGTAGCGGGGGTGTATATTGCAGCCCGGAAGAGTTAGGGCTGCAAGGTGTTCTGGGTATTTGTTCTGTTGTGTTTATGTTGTGTTACGGTGCGGATGTTCTCCCGAAATGTGTTTTTCATTCTTGTTTGGTGTGGGTTCACAGTGTGGCGTATATTTCTAACAGTATTAAAGTTGTTTATACGGCCACCCTCAGTGTGACCTGTATCGCTGTTGACCAAGTATGCATTGCATTCACTTGAGTGTGCATGCAGAAGCCGCACATATTATGTGACTGGGCTAGCACTCGTTGGACTGGGTGAAAAGCGGACGTGACGATTTTCGGGAGGGGCACTGAAATTTGGAAGTCTCCCGGGAGAGTTGGCAAGTATGAGAAGTAGCGGTGAATGCGGGCCAGAGGTTGACACCCATGTATTGATTTGTGATTTCCAAAAGCGCCTGTACATGTAGAAGAAGGAGAAACACGGGAATGTCTGGATAATCATCCTCCATCTTTGTTATGAAGCTGTAATATCGCTAAAATTCGTTCCATCTTGTCCACTAGCGACGCTGAGATCATTATTCATGCGTTCGTTACGTCTCGTCTCGATTACTGTAACGTATTATTTTCGGGCCTCCCTATGTCTAGCATTAAAAGATTACAGTTGGTACAAAATGCGGCTGCAAGGCTTTTGACAAAAACAAGAAAGTTTGATCATATTACGCCTATACTGGCTCACTTGCACTGGCTTCCTGTGCACTTAAGATGCGACTTTAAGGTTTTACTACTTACGTATAAAATACTACACGGTTTAGCTCCAGCCTATCTCGCCGATTGTATTGTACCATATGTCCCGACAAGGAATCTGCGTTCAAAGAACTCCGGCTTATTAGTGATTCCCAGAGCCAAAAAAAAGTCTGCCGGCTATAGAGCGTTTTCTATTCGGGCTCCAGTACTCTGGAATGCCCTCCCGGTAACAGTTAGAGATGCTACCTCAGTAGAAGCATTTAAGTCCCATCTTAAAACTCATTTGTATAATCTAGCCTTTAAATAGACCCCCCCTTTTTTAGACCAGTTGATCTGCCGTTTCTTTTCTTCTCTCCTCTTCTCCCCTGTCCCTTGCGAGGGGGAGTTGCATAGGTCCGGTGGCCATGGATGAAGTGCTGGCTGTCCAGAGCCGGGACCCCGGGTGGACCACTAGCCTGTGCATCGGTTGGGGACATCTCTGCGCTGCTGACCCGTCTCCGCTCGGGATGGTTTCCTGTTGGCCCAGCTGTGGACTGGACTCTCGCTGATGTGTTGGATCCACTGTGGACTGGACTTTCACAATGTTATGTCAGACCCACTCGACATCCGTTGCTTTCGGTCTCTCCTAGAGGGGGGGGGGGTTACCCACATATGCGGTCCTCTCCAAGGTTTCTCATAGTCATTCACCGACGTCCCACTGGGGTGAGTTTTTCCTTGCCCGTATGTGGGCTCTGTACCTAGGATGTCGTTGTGGCTTGTACAGCCCTTTGAGACACTTGTGATTTAGGGCTATATAAATAAACATTGATTGATTGATTGATTGAAGCTGACTATGGCGCGTTCTTTCTGATGTTTCTTCCTGTGTGGAGCGCGGTCTTTCTGGTGCCACTTCCTGTATGGGCGGGGTCTTTCTGGCGTCACTTCCTCTCCGAACTCCCTTTGTAAACGATCAATGAGTCCATACAAAGCTAAGTGCCGGAGATTCAAGAATTACACGGCTGACTTACCCGTGTAAAAAGTTGTCAGAGGAGGGGGACCTTAAACGCTGGTTTAGTGTGACTGAAACAGGGATTAGGCTAAATAATTATTTGTGTAAGGGGTTAAACAACTTAGCGTAGACATGGCCTGAGTGAGGCGAAAAGGCAGGACTAAATAGCTCTCTGATTAGTGCTCAGGAAAAGGTGAGCGTGCCGAGCACTAATCAGAGGCAAGTGACACTAATCAGCACCCATAACAACCGAGAAATACAAAACATGGGTGCTGAAACAGAACTTAAACCAGGAGTGAATCAAAACCTAAATACACTTAGACAAACTGTGATCCGGGCAACGGATCATAACACATACTTATATAGTTTTGGGCTGATTCCTGCTATGCACTTCATTTTTACACGTTTGGGACTGATGCAACTAGAGCTTAAGAGTGTTGCTGCACTGATTTTCTAAGAACTTGGAGTCTGAAACTTGATACATGCAGTAAGGGTACAGTATATTTGACAAAACTTGTGAGTTTCAAATGCCAAACTAGTGCTATATTTGTATGAATAATTCATGAGCTGACGGTTGCTGAAATAGCGCTGTTTGAATCTGCTTGATGGACCTGTCATGTCAAACAGGACAAGGCGATGTTGTACATACACCCTGCTTTCAATAGGCCCCAACACTAACAGACGGTGGTGGTGCAGCTTTCAAAGACACCCAGGAAATTCCTCTTTATAAAAGCTCCTGCATGTCCTTTTGTAATCCTGTTCTGTATTATCAGTACGGTGCAGCTAAGTGTTGCAATTTGGCTTGGCCTTTTTCATGCAAATCAGTTTGACAGCACAACAATCAGTCAGTTATGCTATAGCTCTCGCTTCCTCGTTCGCTCCTCTCTTGCCCTCTCCCTCCAATCTACCTCATTTTCTCTGGCATTTACAGAGGTTGCTACATTTGAATTATTTATCATAAAGGTTAGAATATGCGGCACTTAAGGTAAGGGCCTGTAGATTTAAGCACAGTATTGCAAATGGTAGCTGCTGCAGTCATGCTCCTGAAACAACACACCATATTCAAATCTAACATGGACTGATGGAGGCGGAAGCCATTTATGACGATTCATGAGATAAGTGCTTACATCCCTCTCGTCAATATCTTCATATCAGATGTCAGTTTGGAACAACATCAAGCAAAATTCACTTAACAGCTAGCACCACTATACGTCTTGAGTTAGGCAAGATTTCAACCTAAACATGTCCTTAAACCTTAATAACAAAAAAGGTCATACGTCAGTAGCTCAACAGGCAAAAGAGTGGGTTAGAGTATCTGAGTTCTGAGTGTGCATTCCTCAAACAGTGACTAAATCTTTTTTTCTTTGGATTTTTAACACTGGAATTC